>NC_054753.1:11169618-11439357 GCF_018143015.1 Lytechinus variegatus
CTTTGCGGTAGCACTCGTTTGCTCATCGTTGACCATTTCGTCATCCTTTGTTGGAAGAAGACGATTCACTTCATCAAGCTCATTCTCAGCAGCCATACTTATTTCCAAACGAGCTCAAACAGAACTGCAAGCTTTGCGAAGGGCATGCCTTCCCCTGTTATTACAAAGTGAAAACAAGATACAAAACTACTACCTTTTCTCACCCCATTCGATTCATGCATCGGCATATAAACCTATATTAACCGATCATCGAAGCATGCTGTTTTGACGCATACAAATTTGATTCAGATCGATGAGCTCGAATTAAGTACAACGTGCAATTTCTTTGTTCAAATAGTGAGGGTATTATACCCCATAAATGAGAGAGAAAACAAATCTATTGTTGGTAGCCACTAGCGTACCTACGGGGGGGGGGGGGGCAGACTGCCCCCCTGACGAGTAACAACCCATGTAAAGGACTTATCCCCCCCCCCTGACGAGCTTGAATACCTTTTTTTCTTTTTTTTTTGCTTGTCACTTTTTTTCTGGTACAATATCCTTTGTGATTGACGACCTTTTTTTTTGCTTGTCAATTTTTTGGCGGACGGTTCCCCCCCCCCCCCCCTCCTGTGGAAAATCCTAGGTACGCCACTGTTGGTTGCATGGGAGGAAATCCCACGGGCCGGACAGGGGTTCGCGTTACCCCCCCCCCACACACACACACACACACGGCTAAATAAGAGGCCGGGGAAAGAAAACAGGGGGAAATAGGAGAAAAACGGAAAGAAAAACAAAAAGAAGGAAGAAGACAGAAATAAGGTGAGGGGAAGACATGGAAAATAAAATTCTAAAAATCTGTCATGTAAATAAATGAATAAAATTTTCACCAACTCTTCGTGCTCGCATTGCCTGTTCGATGTCATAATTACCTTGCCCAATTGACTGATATGGGGCATAAAATATCAAGTTCTGAAGTCATCATACAAACATTTCTCGGACATCGAGCTGTAATCATATTTTTTATGGAATTTCAAATTGATTTTTTTAAACTAGGTATTCGTTTTTGGTCTGATTATGAACATTTTCAGCTCGCGATGTGTGCTCGCAGTATTTGATTTTTCAAATTTTCCGCCAGTTGTTTATGACTGAACCGAAAGCAGGCCTCCTCCGTACGTCGGTGTCGGAGGCGGTAACACCCCCCTCCCGTATCAGAGAAAGCAACAAAGGGAAGGGTTGATCTTTAAAACTCAAAGGGCAAACCAAAATGTGCACGGGCAAAACAATAATTAATCATTTTTTATGACATGGGTACTAGTACTCTACAGTCAAAATATTTTGTGTTTGTTGTTTGGAACCAATAATAATATTGAATAACACTAGATCCACACGTATTTTTTTTTTCACTTTGGCCCACTCATTAAAAAATAGACTTACCGTACACCCCTAAAGTTCATCTCAACTAATCGTGGTGGGGTTACCCAATCGCCGATCAAAAAATTGACAAGCAAAAAAAAAAGGATAAATAAAAAGGTCATTATTCACTCTAAAAACAAATCAGTCAAAAATGACTAGTTAATACTATGGTAGTTGGGTGCAACTGTTATTCTAGTCGTATTTGACTATTTTCTAGTCACATTTTACTAGAACAGAGTTATTTCTGACTAGAATATATGTCAGAAATGTGATGTGAATATCAGTGATTGCCAAATCATTTGCTCCCAGCTGACTACTGGTCTAGTCAATTTGACTGATTTGTTTTAAGAGTGTTTGTAAATCAAAATTATAGAGGCTGTTTTGTCATTTTGTTCCCTAACTGTAAATAATGAGCACATTTTACTGCGCCCCTCTTCGCCTGTCATGCCTGGTCACAGATTTAGAAAAATACAGAGAAGTATTAAAAATTTGTTCTTTTTAGACTGAAAAAAAGCCTAGAAAAATTATTAATCATCATCATCATCATCATCGGCTCGATAGCTCAGGGTTTCAGGGGTTTCGGATTCCGGTAACCCGGGTTCGATTCCCAAGTGGTGCACTAGTGCCCTTTGGTAAGGCATTTATCCTCATTACCAGGTCCCTCGGAGAGGACCTTAAACCGTTGGTCCCCCAGTTGCTTGCTCACCGGCATTCGTGCTTTCTGAGCAGTCGGGTAAAAAAACCCCTCGGTATAACATGATAACACACACAACATCATCATCATAATATGGCGCTCTTTCACTTTAAACAAGTAGGTGCAGTTTCAAATCAAAATGATTCAATTTCAGATCGTATGAAAAGTTGCAAAATTAATGGTATTTTTAGACATTACCATGGTAACAGTAATTCATAAGATGTGGTGAAAACTGAACAAAAATTTGGATTGGACATGGTATGTAAGAAAGAAAAATTAACAAAAATGTTTTAGGAATCGCCCTTCTTTTATTATCATTGCAAGTTTGCAATGTAATATAATATATTAATATAACCAATACTGTCCTGCGCAATCAAGGATGAATTACGTTCTACTATTAATATTTATATTATCACTTTTGGGGGGATGGACGCTTTTCTTATTTATTGAAAATGTGGATTTTAAGATTACGTGTTGAATTCAGATTCAGCACAGTCCACCATCTCTTTTGAATCTTTAAATTAGGTTCAGCTTAACATTCATATTGCGAACAAAATTATTACTTGCAACTGATTTGGATTTGATTTTGTTTTTAATTTGAATGATATTTCTAAATGCCTAATGGGTATAGGACTTTTGTAATTTTGATAATGAAATCGGGTAACAGCATGCACGGAAAAGGGAAAAAAAGCAACTCCCTTCTCTCTCGGTCTTTTCTTCTGTCTAATGCGAAATATATTATTCATTGCGGAGACCTCTTTGTGTGACTAGCTCTGTATCTGGTCAGTAAAATATGTTTACATAAATCTGATTTCCACCTTTCCGTTCCCTCTCCCTTTTCTTTCCTGTCTACGTATATAAATATTATGATTAAGTCGACAATTTAGTATCTTTTTGGTAATCTCCAACTGGGATCCACAATTTACTCTCTAAAAAATGAAGTGCTAATTTAGCTCTTAAAGAGCGTGTATAGTGACTGCACTTCGGAGTGCTGACTTTTCTCGTTCAAATTTGAACTAGACAAATCAGCACTCCGAAGTGCAGTCACTATACACGCTCTTTAAGAGCTGAATTAGCACTTCATTTTTTAGAGTGTATACAAACATTACTTTTAGTGGACGTACCCCCACCATCATTTCCATTCATGCTCAATTTTATACCGTTTTTATTTCCGATGTTAGAATGTTCATCCGTAAAATTGTACCCGATTTACTTTAGCATATTAGGCCTATATAATGTTTGAATGGAAATCAGAATTGAATTGAATATACCGGCCGCAGCCCTACCCCCTTAAATAATTGTATGGTAATTTTAAAATGTTGTCATTACTAAAGCTGTTTAGTGTTCTGTAGTATAGCGTTTTCACGCTTTAAGAATCCTGGTACCGTATTACAGGGTATAGATTTTGCTTCAGTCTGTGATCAAGAGAAGCAAACAAGCGCTGATTTCACAAAAGGAAAATAACTGTTTCCCCAATTATGATAGGCAGACACTATCTTGCTTTTGACCACGCGATGGCGCTCTTTCAATTAGAACAATTAAGGCCTATCGGCGTGGCGTTCATCATGGACCGAACTAAGGGTTCATCATTTTTTTGTCAATGATTTTTGCACTGATAAATTTTGCTCTGAGCAATTAAATCCGATTATTTCAATAGTAGTAAACAAAATAACCATATTACGACATATTTTTCTTCTTACACAGCAAAAACTGTGGTGTTAACCGGTGTGCATAGAGGACCACACCTATTTTACACCGGTGTTAAATTGGTGGTGTTAGTTCTACACCTATAGGTGTTATTACAACACCTATGGTTATTACATTTACACTCTTTGGTGTTATGTTCAATCTCCAGGGTGTTAGTTTATCACCTCAGGTTGTGGTCCTCTATTAACACCAATTGGTGTCAGCCTACTCCACAGTTTTTACAGTGTATAAGTAACTCCGTCTTAAGTAAGAATGGGAACAGAGAATGGGGAATAGTAAGGTTCCCAATATTATCTTGGATACCCCTATAAATCCCCCCGCCATTCAAAATTTCTAGGAATAAAACAAAATAATAATAATTGAAAAATATACAGCCCATGTATCTCAACAACAAAAGGCCAAAAAGAGTGAAAGGGAACGATAAATGAACAACAAAATGGCCAGGCGCGGATCAGGGGGCATGTATGTGCCCCCGGCCCCCTTGAGAATCAAATTTGTAATGTAAAAATGCCATTAAAATAGAGGTGTGTCCCCTCTTGAGTAATATTTAAGACATATTTGTTCGGGTACGAAATATCCTTCATTTGTGGTTGAAAACTTTTTTTTTTGGGGGGAGGGGGCTTGATTTTCCTCAGAATAATTTTCCCCCCTTTTGGGAAACCCTGGATCCACCCTTGGAAATGCCAAATGGGCTTTGAAAACAGCTTCTTTCAAAATAATGTGGCGCTGCAATAAGCCACTTCGTAGTTCCTTTCTGCGCATGATCAAAAGATTCTACGCATGATCAGAGGAAGGTCATTTTGTACTAAAGTGACATGGTGGTTAAACTCTAATGAGATAAGCACCAACTTTTATGTTTTGATTATTCATATATTCTTTTTAATTGGGGTTTTCATTTACATTTGTGTACGCCCTCTATTGGTAGAAAGAAATATTGCAAGAAAATTCTCATTTTCCAATCTCTATTTTTAATTTAAAAAAAAAATGATTTAAAGGGTCAAATTTACATATGAGCCAAGCTATATGATGAATAGCTGTACTGGAAACTAACAGTGTACAAAAAAACAACAATGCGTCCACGAACGACTGGTATTTCACAGTTTGTCAAGTACATTGTGCAACATGCTATGATAGGCCTATACATTCAAAGTAGGAATGCAACAAATACCTTCATAAATAAATTGTTCATTGCTGTGCTATTCTAGTCACCTGGTCTATTCAATATCTTCATCCTGCTATGTAAGGCAAGCTTACTTTGAAATCTGCCTATCATAATGAAAGAAATGAGAAATGAAAGGTCATTTGACGAAAGGTGTCCATAAGTAACTACGAACTGGTATATTGCCTTGATTTGTTTATCATCGACGGTGTGTAGCTTCTCGATCTCCGGCTCGGCATGTAAGATTTTTTTCCTTTCTTTTAAATGAAATATTCATAAAATGACAGAAAAAAATACAACAAACTGCTTTGGACATGTTGGATGATATAGCAATGTGATGCGGGGGGGGGGGGGGGTGTCCATCTCGGTTCCTCAAATTGATTCCACCCCACACCAGGGGCTGGTACAGTGGTAACGATTTTTGAAGGGATGGTGCAGGTTTACAAAAAAAAATGACAAGTCCTCCTCCCCTAACAAAGACCCCCTTTTCAATCTGAAATAAAGGTGATTTTCGGGTCGTTAAATAAAGACAAGAAAGAAAGTTTTATTTCCATATCAATTAGCCCCCATCCCCCTTTGATTCCCAGAGGGTGCTGCCTTTGGTGTATGACATACGCAGCTGCGGAACCCCATAAAAAATCTTGGAGGTGCTTCAGCTTGCCCCTGAGCCTTCCCTTCCCTCCTCCTCCCCCCCCCCCATACACACACAAGCGTGCAGGTGACCATCTGAAGTGCTCCCCTTGCCCAAACAACTGGACAGTCGAAAAAGAACCATTCTTTGTTCTCTAACAAAGAAAGACGAAAATGTAATCTTATCGCTCACTTCATTTCTTCACTACAAAATCAAAATCTCGATGAATTTTTTGACCCACCAAGAGTACCATCTTCTTTCTTTTTCTCCCAAACTCTGCTGAACTCTTCAACAAGTCGCAACAAATCTGATAACATATCGAATCGGTGTCCAATAGCAACGGATATAATGATATCATCGCACATTATTAGCAGCAGCAAGTCACTACTAGAAAATTTATTGTCAGTCGACGAAAACCCACGCGCCCGCCGTTTTGTAATTTTACATATTTCCATATTCATAGCCTCTAAGGGCCAATCATCATTGTGAAGAGAGGGGCAACGATCCAATCATGCCGCGAGTTTGCTTTGCGTCACTGAATAAATTTACATACAGCTGAACCGCGAATTCAGATGAGAGCGAGGCAGTCATAATTGATTGTCCATTGAACACGGATTGCACTCTCAGGTTCCTTATGACGTCATTAGAAAAAGTAAAATGCGTGTATACGTCTTCCTTTTAACTTAAAAAAGAGTATGAAAATGTATGATTTATAGATTTTAAAGGATATACATCATTCTGACTGAAAAATCCAATAGTCAAGCAAAATATGAAAGTGCAAAAACCTAATAAGAACATGTGTTTAATTGTAGGACTGCATGGGCCTAAATCTATAAAGGGAAAAAATCCTTGATTTTTTAAAAATAATTTTAATGGCCTAACGTTACGCTATGATTGAATACATTAAACAATTTATAATTTGCGTAAAATTTGGTTGTTTATGCCAGTTTTTCACTGTCACAATGATCACGCGACTGAAAAATAAATCACGTAATCATCGAGTTCTCACTCTGAAAATGAAATTTGTTTCACATTTTAAGCAAGTTCTAACTGAGCAAGTATAACTGAGTAACAAGTTAGCAGATAACAATTATATTTTGAACTTTTTAACAATTATTCAAACCTTTTTACTAACTTGAAAGTTTAAACAATTTGTTTAAAGTTTTGAATAACATGTAAAAGTTTAAACAACTTGTTTGAAAGTTTAATAATAAAAAAGGGGAAACCTGTGCCCGTACCATCACTGTCGCATTGAAGCACAGGCCCCCCCCCCCTGCAACATGTCTGATTAAGGAAACTTTACCCCACATAATAAAAGTATAGGAGATGAAAATAATCTTTAAAAGTTTAAGAATACAAAACGAAGGAGGAAAAGGCAGAAGAAGAAGAGAAAAAGAAGAGGAGGAGAAGAAGAAGAAGTAGAAAGAAGAAGAGGAGGAGAGAAAGAGAAAACTACTCAGAACTGAGAAGTCGACTTTCAAGCCCATTATTGGAAGGAATGATTAAAATTGGATGAAAGAATACGAATAAGAAATCATATAGGCCTAAAAAAGAAGGATAACGATGATGAAATGTGAAAAAAAATTGAAATAGAGGGAGAGAGAGGGGGAGCAGAGGGAGAGGGAAAGGAAAGCTGCATAGAAAGGCAACAGAGAGCAGAGAAGAGCCTTGTATCGAATCCATCACATGACCATCCTCTCCTGACAAGGAAGCTGCGTTCATTCATTTCATTTGCAATCCTTTGTGTGTGACTGCTTGCGCTCTCTGGAAATATAAAGATCGGCTGATCTTGACTTTATTATTCTTTATTTTTCTCTTGTAAGTACTTTTTCTCACATCACAAAATATGGAAGTCAACCCACCAGAACTTAAACGCGATGGAACTATGCAAGTCACAGCACAGGTAATGTTTGTATGAATTTTATCTCCTTTTTTGTGTGATGAGATTTAAAAAATCGGCTGCTTCTCCTTTTTTTGTAGACTGCTCACTGTTGTTTTACGTGCATTGCCACTATGCCGCGACCGTCCGGTAGTACACACACGTGTGTGCATAGTCATACTCAGTCATAGATCTACACCAAGTTACTGGCTGTACAGCTCATGTGCTTTGCACAGGTACCGCCGGTAAAGTAAACGTTAGTGTAGGCTGCATTGAGTTGAAATGAAGTGTAACAAAACTTATTTTAACTTCCCAATCGTTTAAATAGAAAATGCAGTGTTGCCTTGTCTTGTTTTTATAAAAGAAATGAGATCTAACTAGACCCAGATCTAGAGCCTAGTTATTCTCTCTCTGTCTCACTCTACTCTAGACTTGACTGTGAGTGTTAGTTGAGTGTTGGAGTTGGAATCTTGACTTGGTCTTGGATGTTGACTAAGACTTTCATTTTTTTTCATCTCTTCGTGTTCAAGTCTGATATTCGATATTGGGCCTTAACTGTTATTTAAATAATCTAAATTTTTAGATAGACTAGTCAGTCTAGAACCAGAATAATTTTTGATCGAGGCCTTGCGCCTCACACTCACAGTCACAACGTTAACCATTGTGTTGGCATTAGATTTAGATCCAACTTGTTACTGTAGTGTAGTGTCACTGTTATTAGTGTTTGATAAAGTCCACTCATTCAAATTCAATGAACAGGTTATGATATAACCTTGTTCTCAGTATAGTAGTCAGTTGCATCTCAATGTGTGGCAAAATAAAGGGTGGCAATATCGGCTTATTTTCTCTTTTTCTATGGGACAAATGCTTGTTTTTCTTTAATACACTGTTAGTTTCCAGTACAGCTATTCATCATATAGCTGCCTTGGCTCATATGTAAATTTGACCCTTTAAATCATTTTTTTTTAAATTAAAAATAGAGATTGGAAAATGAGAATTTTCTTGCCATATTTCTTTCTACCAATAAAGGGCGTACACAGAAATATGCCCAAAATTCGAGTTTTTGTGCACTCTGGTAAATACAAAATTTTTTCCTAAGTTACTAATGAAAAATAAATAGCAACAGTATGGAAATTAGTCATTTTGGTCACAAAAGTGATATTTTAATGATTTTGTAAAGTGTGTGCTATGTACAGCATTGGCATATCATAGTCCTAACTGTAGATTCCCCACAGGCAGGATGGTTGCAGTGAACAAGTGATACTGATAGAGTCTTGGTCCAGACTCTAAATTTTAATGTACATGTAGATCTAACGTTAGTCTAGATCTTGAATCTAACTATAAAGTAGGCCTAGACCACTCACACTTATTGCGAGGTTAATGTCTAATGTTGGATCTACACGTTTTCTTATTTGGATCTGGATGTATACGATGCATCCAGATCCTCCTGGGCATAACTGCATCAGATGAGACAGGGCGGAGTGAGGATTAGAAAGTTTCTGTCAATGACTTTGAATGAGCTTGTTGATGTTGAGTTGATGACAGCGTCACTCGGGTGATTCCACTCGATAGTGGATGGGAAGGACAAGTTCCTGTATTGTTCAGTTCATGCTCTGATTGGATTCTAGCACTTACGAGTTACACCTTGGTCTAAAAGTAGAATCTAGTCTCTACTCTAGTCGGCTCAGCCTTGATGTAGCTACATGTACGTCTATAAATTCTAGACCTAGATCGATAGATGAGTGAAATCATGACTTACCTGTCTGTATAGGAGGAGTAAAAAAAAGATAAATGAAATTCCTTCAAAGTACTTGCCAAACAGATGTAGACCGTATTTCACTCAGCTAGATCTTTAGGTACTTTGTGAGAAAAGCCTTTCAGGAGCCACCTGGGACCACTCACCCTCCTCTAGAGTTCTAGTCGAGATGCATCTTTTTGCTTGCACTAGACCTGTAGTTTTAGTTTTGTTCAACTGCACATCTGATTTTTTTTGTATTGTGGCCTCACTCAAGTACTACATGTACTATACTCTACAAAGAGGACTGTACTCAACACTCAAGTGTAGATCCAACCTCCTCTGTGAAAAAAAATCACTGCAGTATTCAATGAAATCTACTTTTACTTCTAGAATTTATTTTAACAGGAGTGTTGACTGTTGCCTGTTATTTAAATACACCTGAAATCGATTAACCCCTTTGTTTTTGTGTGAAAGCATTGTTGTCCACAAGGAGTCAGTCCAATGATGTATTTTTAATCAAATTGCCAATGGGAATAGTGGACATGAATAAAACAAAATTTCTACACGTGTGCATAACATTGAAATTAACTACAGTTCTGAAAGGAATTGAGGAATTAGGAATTAGATCATTATTTCATGAGCACTTTAATGACCAATAAAAGCATACATGAAGAAACATACTCCTTTCCAACATAGGGGAATCCTGTTACATTCAATGTCTTTGAATTGATATGATCTTTCCATTTCCCCGCCAATTGTTAGCCTGGCATGTCATGTTTGCCAGCCCATTTACGAGTATTGAAAATTCAGAGTCCATGGTCCAACTACTTGCCTGCACTTTGGTTGAGGAAATAAACATGTGCTCAATATATTTCATATTCATATCTACATGTATAGTACTCACACATCCAACCTTATCATTCCTTCTATCAAAGACTTCACACAGCATACAAATAGAGCATTTGTTACTTTAGTTTAGGAATGTACGTGTAGAGGTATTGTGAATTATTTTCATTTTGCTCTGTGGGGAAGTGGTACAGTACATGAATTTTCAAGTGAAAAGTTACAGGCCTAGTGGCCTACACTGGTATGAGGAAAAGTGGTATTGATTACCTTTGTGACTTCTTGTCATGTTTTTTAAGACTTCCTTTTTTGCATTATATGTTGAAGGAAGTTGTTCTTTTTTTAGTGACCGCTTTACACAAGCAGTAATCATCTGCATACATTATTTTGAGGGGGAAATGAAAAAAAGAGGAAATTATAGAAGTTGATTAACTTGCACAGTTGCACCTACAGTGACTTAACATGGTGAAAATCATCATAGGGAATTGAAAATTATAGATTACCAACAGGTTGGAAACAAAAATTTTTCACATTGCATTATTATTACATATGTAATAAATCAGGCCAGTAATTTGAATGTCGTTCAAATTCAGAAAATATAATATATACTGGTATATTATTTTTGGTTCACATGTTTCTGCCATATAATTTACAAGCAGTAAAGGGGAGCTAATAATATTCAGGATACTTCAGGCAAAGTACTGTGGGTAAGAAGTAGGCCTAGAATACGCATTTATGGAGATGAAACCTGTACAGCAATTCTGATGAACTTTGCATTGCAAAGATTACTTACAATACTAGAGTGTTGAATGTTAGTAGTAAAAGACTTCCTTCACATGCATACATGTATGCCGTACAGTATCACTCCAAACTGAGAGGGAAGTTGAAGATGAAATTGATACTACCATCATGAACAAGCAAGAGACTAATAGTATCATCACTTAGATTATCAAGGCAAATTGTGGACCCACCATATTAATTGATTTCAGTTTCAATTACAAACAAATAAAAAGCAGGTCACAATGGAAATTAGAATTTGTGTTCAAAATACATGTACTAGAAGTATTCAGATAACTTCAGAGGCTCTGTATTAACTGTGAAGTTTTCTGACAAATGACTTGCTCATATTGTCAGTGCCTGGTTGCAGCTTTGTCCTTTGCCAGTCATACAAGAATTGAAAACTTCCTGTTCCATGTGCACTTCAGTTCACAAAAGCCTCTTTGAAGATTCCATGCTTTCTGTATTGAAGTCCTCTTGTTAATTACGTGGATTGTTCTCTGCCCTGATGAATCAACAGACCATGAGAGACAGACCCAAGCTACAGGTGGAACATAGTTGCAAGGACAGTCCTTCAATTACATGTAGATCCTGGCAGAAGTTGAGCATAGGTTCCAGTCTTGCTTGAAATTTGTTGAATCATGAAAATTTGGGGAAATGTTGAATAGATTTTTTAAGGGGGCTCCATTTTATTAAGTCCATTCATTGACAACTCTAATACAATGGAATAATGCTATTAAAGATTCCAGTGCCATGTTTGGAGCCGGAGGCTTTACTGATTAACTTCAGGAAACTTGGAGTCAGAGATACACATACTTTGAGGAGTTAAATCAAATGGGGTCTCGGGGCGAATTTCATGTATCCCCGGAACTGTTCCGCGGAGCCCTGGAAAACTAATGATAAAGACTCCCTGAAATAAGGTACATACAATTTAGCAAGATTGGGCTGATGAGCTTTAAAAGTAGCCCTGGGGGAAATAAAAAACAACTCCCTGGGTCTAAAACAGAATTCCAATTTAGAATTTGTAGAATCTTTTACCCTTTTTACACAGGCTAAAATTTCCTTAACCCCGTACTATAGGTGGGGCTAAATGTAGTAATGGCAATTTAGCCCCACCTATAGTACGGGGTTAAGCTTAGCCCACTTTCTTTTTACACAGCATTTTGGCAAAGTGGGCTAACCCCACCTATAGTACGGGATTATTTGGCCCTGCAAAAAAGCAGGGTTATCCCACCAATTGCAGTGCTAAGAGCAATAGTACGGGGTTAAGATTGCATGTGTAAAACGAAAGTGGGCTAAGCTTAACCCCGTACTATAGGTGGGGCTAAATGGCAATTTGGCCCCACCTATAGTACGGGGTTAAGGAAATTGTAGCGTGTGTAAAAAGTGTACGAGTGAAGTACTTGTACTACGAATGATCGACAAAAACCACTAGTCCGGGGTTAGCGAGTTTTGTGTGTGAAAAGCAAACATTCCTTATCCGGGGTTACCAATAACAATTTGGCATGTGTAAAAAGTAAAAAAAATAGTACGGGGTTAAGGATAGTACGGGGTTAGCGATAGTCCGGGGTTAAGAAAATCCTGTGTAAAAAGGGCACAAGTGTTATTCCAGTGAAAAGCCTACCAGTGGTGTACAGTACTGCTCAAACCCTAATGTACAGTACACTATCATTTTAGCAATGATCTTTTCCGAGTACTGTCCATAATGCAGTTATTAAGTTTCCATAATAATGCATTTCCAGGGACCTGAATGTATACCTGGCCATTTCAAAGCACTTTGATTGTACCCAAATGACAAATTTCATGTTCAGGTACATTGTACAGGTTGAAGGTTTCCTGTTGAAATGATCTGCTGAAAATTGTTTCATCCGAGAAAGCATTGACCTACATGTAGCACTTGTAATAGGAATGCACTTCTTGTGGGCCAAACTTCCTGGAAACTTGAGGGGTGGCTGGAGAGGACACTCTCCTTTCAACCTTTCCCTCCATACATGTATAACTGTCAATTTGAATGGCGTTGTGTCAAATGTTGACTCTAGCCCGGGCTCTAGCCTAATCTTTGCGAATATGTCACTGGAAGTATATTTAAATTACAACATCATCAGTGCCATCTGAAGCACACACCTGCTTCTCCCATGATACCATGGCGGGCTATTATGACTTACTATGACTGGTGTTGTCTATCCAGACTACAAATACATTTATCTGGCCAAGCAAAAATAGTCAATTGGTAATCAGTACATGTATGTTGCGAAAACTTGGCATATCTTTGTGTATGGTATTATGATTAAATGTGATGAATGATTTTAAAATAATTTCATGGTATCAATTTACCTGTGCCAACCAATCATATGGATTTACAACCCTGCCATGGCTTTTATTAGGAAGTAAATTAAAGACTTGTCCAAAGACTAAAGACTCGTGACATGTCTAACTTGCGGTCACTAATCACTATCCTTGTTGTTGAGAGATGCAGTGTCTGAAATGTTTATTGTTGTAGAGATTTTGATGAGTCCAGCAATAGAATCCTTTCAAGGTGAATATAGGCATGTTCTATGCTCATTAAAATCTGTGAAATGCAGAAAAAAAAAGAAATGGAAAGTGTATAACTTTTTTCATTGTTGATATGTTATTTTCCAAAATATGTGTGAATGGCATTGGTAAATGACTGGTTTAAAAAGCAACATGATCAGCAGAGGACCATTATACAGGAACAGCACAGATAGTTACAAACACTCTATGTACATGTGACTTGTTTTCATTAAAGACCTACAGGCACATATTTATCCAGTGAATGAAAAAGCATTTGAATAAAGTCAAACTTTAATTGATGCATTTTAGTGCATAATCTCTAATGAATGAAATAATGACTGCAACAAAGATCTCAATCCTGATTCTACGTACATGTATGTACTTTGGGCCTTTTCAGAGTACTGTATTGCATAATTTGCAAACATTCTCCAATGTTGACCTGTACTTCCTGGGTTTTATTCATTGATCTGCGATGGTGGTGGGTAGGCTTAATTAACCCTTTGGACCCGAAAAGCGGGAATTCAGGCTTCAAGTCATGTGATAAAAAACCCCAAGGGTTTCAGATATCAGGTGACCTTTAAACTTGTGTGGGTGCGTCGTGGTCTAGTAGTTTTGACTCTTGCCTTTCAAACAGAGGGTCGTGGATTCAAATCCTAGTCATGGCGTGTTTTCCTTCAGCAAGAAATTTATCCACACTTTGCTGCACTCAACCCAGGTGAGGTAAATGGGTACCCGGCAGGATTAATTCCTTGAATGCACCAAGCGCCTTTAGCAGCTGGAGCTACAGCCGGGGTACTATGCATTGTATAGTGCGCCACAGAATAGGCAACTAGATAGATCGGCTCCTCATAAATGGTATATATTATTATATTATTAAAGATGACGTCATTTTAGAGATATTCAGTCAATTACTTCAGTTTATTATTTCTTCGATGATTAGCTTTCATTTTATTAGGTTTTTCCATTATAAGATGAACATAAAATACAACCCTACCATGGAGGCTCTTGTGATAATACACAGCTAGCCGTATATAGACTAAGATATTATTGAATTTTACAAAATTTGAGATTATCGTTAGGAGAAGCTAAAGAACATCAGCCGAGACAGGCCGAATACTAACAGAGTGCCACTGACATGGCTGGGTTCAATATCCGAAGTCATGAGAATAGGAGATCATTTTTATTTCAAATATCATGTATTCCTTCATTTGGCCAATAATCTAGATATGTGCAAGTAATTTAGGGCGAGGGTCATGACCGTCCCAGACTCCCAATAAAGTCAGGATTCAAAGGGTCAAAATGAGGGGAAGCAATGTGATTGAATGCCCTCTTGTAGGCTGTAGCAACTGTGTTGATTTTTTTATTGTAGTCCAAGCAATTTGACTGATTTGAACATTCCTAGAGAGATGTGCACACTTTAGTGGTGTGAAGCCAATAAGCCATGAACAGTACTTTATGTCCCCTGTTACATCTGAAAGTTTCCTACCCGAGACCCGACCGAGTCCACTTGCAACCTTGACTGGATTATTGGTGGATTAGCTTCGCGAACGGACCGAGTCCGAAATGTGGTCTGTTTACATCACAGTGTTCATTCCCTCCCCTATCACCCTATCTGTACTGTTTCGAGCGGCATCCGATTGCTGACACCTTTAAAAGGCGCTCTCGATCTAGGCTCCGAATAATTCGCGCGCGCTAATTGAAGTTACCCGAGATTCTGAAAGAATGCTGATGATCCCAGCCGATCCCAGCAGTCGTGGAAGATATGATCGACTTGAAAAGGATACGTTTAAAATGCTTCTTTTCACTCAAATCAAAGACTTTATCAATCACAATTCACATGTCGCATGCCGCAAAAACATTCGAAGAACGACGGGGCTGGGGAGGGGATAGCACGCACTATATGACGTAATTTGACAGCTGGCGAACGGACCGAGATAGGTTCGAAAGCTTGTGTGCGTTTACATCTACGAATCGGCGGACTGGGGCCGGCCCGATACCTACCCGAGACTACCTCTGGATGTGGTCTCGGGTAGGTTCGCTAAAAGGTGGCCCGAGGTAGGTTTGGGATGTTTACATCTGATTTCTTTCCGACCCGAGGTAGGCCCCGGGCCGGCCCGAGGTAGGGAATCTCTCAGATGTAACAGGGGTCTATGTCCACACACATTTTCATTGGCTCATCAGCATGCACTAGACTTTGCCCTTGTGTACAACATGATTGTTACAGATACACCTGAACTTTAAAAACCATGCAGTTTTAGCTCATCACATTTGATTTATCACCAAAGCTGTAAAGTGTAAAGAGATCAATGTAGCAAGAACTCCCGCCTAACTTCCTGATATCAGAAAATTATCACACCATCATTAAATACACTTGTACTCTGTCCACCATTATTGAATTTTGAAATAAATAATTTCTTTAGGTCGTCATAATTATTAGGGGAAACTGTGGAAGTACATACATGCAATATGTCGGTAAGAAGATGTAGGGCGTGATGCTAAATTTTTGTAGGTTTTTTTTTCAGAAATCTCTCTGACATGGCTATCTTGAATTTTAAAAATTGAATTGCATTTAGTAGTTGTTGGTATTATTTAAACACTCATATTCACAGAAAGGCAATTCTTTGAAATGAATTTTGCCACAAGAAAAATTGAACATACTGAATACATGTACATGTAGTACTTCAAATTCCTGTCATTAAAGTTATATTGTACATGTAACATTACCAGTTTCATGATTTCTTGCAAACTTGGTCGTTAGCGGTACAGAAAAAATGTAACCTACAATTTTACATACACTGTACATCATATACATGTATGTATGTACAGTAAGATTATCATAGTAATTGACTTGAATTTTGTGGTCACGAAGCTTTATTTTTCTCAGTGTTGTGTACATACATGTGCGTTGTTCAAACTGAACATTTTCACTGACTTAAGTTAATGTACTACATGTACATTTAGTCAGTGAAAATGTTCGGTTTGAACAACGCTCACAATCTTGCATGTTTTGGTGGGAAATGTATTCAAGATTTGAGATGGGATCATGGTTTGCATATCAAGTGTCGGGGGAAATGACAAGGGTGTAAGTGCGTTATGCCAGGCAGACGTCACTGTACATCTGCCTGTATTGATTTGACAGTTCTATGAAGATTTGCATGTGAACGGGGCTTGTGATGGGTTCAATGTCTGGGCCATTTCTCCCTGTGCATCTGCAATGTTATTTTCTTGAGACGATCTGCTTCCACATTCATTATCATACATTATACGTCTCCCTGTGTTCATTATTGGCTTATCAATATTGCATGTGTGCAGGGGAAAAGGCTCAGAGAGATACACGTCAGATGAATGTTGATGATTTCTGTTTTGAATATTACCTTGGATTGCTGGATTGCTTTTCGGGACGTCCTCTGTCTTTTGATGCAGTCCACACATGCAAAAGATGAAGTATCGGCGGCAAAGTAGTATTGCGTTTAGCTCTGTACAGTATATGAGCTACAAAATACTTGTAGTACAACATTTTGCTCTTACAGCTTGAAAGATTTGTCCACAAATTGGAATGATTTGGAAAATGTATATCAGAAGGAAATTACATGTAGTTAAATATTTGGATACATATTTTTAATGCTCGTACAGGTAGGCCCAATTGCTTCAATAATTGGACATTTGGACTCAAATTTAAAAATGGTCATCCTAATAAACTTGTGTACAGGGAAATGCAAATTTCATGAGTAGGCCTATTAGACCCAAAGCAGGGATTTCAGGGAATACTTTTCCTGGTATTGCATTGTAATTTATTTGCTGTAATAAAATCATTCAAATATTAATTCAGACTTTTAACACAAAATGCCTTTTGTGTACATGTAGCAGGGATTTTTTCTCCAATTTCCCCTGAAGTCATGTATCTGCTCATGGATCATGCATAATCAAATATTTCTATACATGTAGACTATGGAGAGAGCAGAGGAGAATAAAAAAAAAACCTTCCTGAAAAAAAATATAATTGTAAATTTTGCATGCCTTTGATAACCTTGTATAGTGTGCCTTTTAGATGGAGAGGGTTCTATAGTTATGAAAGACTTGGCTGAGTTGAGGTTTTGCCTTTCTGCCCGAGTTCTATTTCATCTTCTTCTTCGCGACATCATTTTGACATGAACCGTGTCTGTCTCAAAAGAAAAAAAAAGTCTGTTTGCTGTTTGTATTGTGTTACAATTACTGCCTTGGATCTAATGCTGACTGTGAATTAAAGATTTGCTATTTTCTGGACAGAACACCTTCAGTCCTCCACTGATCTACTTTGCCCCATGCAAAAAAAAGACATGCTAGTGATATTTCCTGTATTAAAAAGGGCAAATTTTTTTTAACTGACATATAGGCCAGTACATGTAGACCATGTCTATTAAATTATGAAATAACCAAGATTCAAGAACTCAGATTTTGGCTTAGTTTCCTTGCATACTTCTGATGTTCTCAAAGTGCAAATATAGGGCAGTAAATTTGTTGATGTGCTCTTTAAATCTTTCATCAAAGCATGGCTATATTTGGATAGTTGCTGATAATTCTTTGAACAACAGTTGGTCAGCCTTTTGAAATTTCCACACACACAAAGATGAAAGAAAGTTGTGAAATCAAATACATCCATGTTTCAGACAAGAAGATACATGTACACAGAGGGAGGACATTGGGCAAAGGGTATAAAAATATGTACAAGTAGCCCTAATGATTTGCAAACAATGCTAACTGGGTTTTAATACAAAATTTGAATAGAAATAGCCCTATGTAGTTCTAAAAGAATTACATTAAGAAAGATGTATTTTTCCTAATTCTTATGAATTCCAGTGATTTCCTGGGTCTTATGAATTTCAGTGATGGCTGTAAGGGTGTATTGTTGATTTTTCAAACTCAATAATTCTTATTGCCACCATAACATTGTACACGTCTTAGTAGGATTTTTTAAAAAGACAAACTGTATGCATGCTTGACATGAAATAGATTTTGTAGTGTCACTGGGATTGGGTTATTGAGCAATTATTTATTCATTTTGAACCTCTTGAGGTGTTCATGAAGTATGGATGCATGCTTTGCTGCCAAGTCTCCTGTAAAGCCTACCTCGGCTTGTTTGTTACTGCCTGATGATAAATCAGCATACAATGCACCTACATGTACAGACTGCATTGCACACACAGGTCATCATGCACGTAACAGGCTTGTCGTCCTAAGGGACGAGGAAGACGAAACGCCATCGAGGGGATTTTCGAGGCTCTATTAATCAGCAATAATATGAATTGATGTGCATTTACAGGATTAGCGATTATGTTTCGCCATGCGGAAGAGTGGATGAGGATAAGGTGATTAGTGATCATACAAGGAATAAAAAATGCAGTCTGGTTATCCTGTGTGTGTCAGTTTGTTTATCATAGAAAGGATGGAGAAATTCATCGTGCTTTTAGTTATTTTAGATAGTGTATTTGATTCTTGATTGCTGTCAGGTATTAACTCATAGATCTACATGTGCATGAATATGTTGTGTATACAGGTGTAGTACTTATTTTCTTGCAGTAGCCATTTAAAGATGTAAAATAAGTATTAAAAAGAAGGAGAAATTCGCATTTGTGAATATGTTTATTACTTGATTAAATGCAAAGGTATTAAAGATATCAGTGCACAGCTATTGATAATGCTGCTTTAGTTTAGTAAATGCAACTTTCACTCATTTGCTTGTAGTTGATTTCATGTACATGTGTACCTGTAACCTTTGAAAAAACATGTACATGTATCTTCATTTATCTTTTAACATGTTTTTCATTTCATTTCTCTTTATTTCAGGAGGGAGCTGAATTCTTGAAGAGGTCGGGTAGAGAGGATCTTATCCCAGCAGTAGATGGTGAAGGGGATGCCAGACCGGAGGTTAAACGAGATACCACAATGGAAGCCACACTAAAGGTACGGTCCCCATGGCAGAAGTTCTTTAGTGTAGACCGACAACCTTTGTAGATGATAATATTGATAGGTGTTGTAATCTGTACAACTCTTTGAGTTGTGGGAGCTTGGGACAGATTCTAAAATCTACTTTTAAGAACTTCACATTAATAGCCTTACTAATTAGTAGTACTCCCCTCCGCCTTCTTCAAACAAATGAAAAGCATAATTCTAGCTTTTATCAAATGAGAAAATTGAGACGAATCAAAGGAAATAATATCATGTAGGCTATCCTCTTTATAAATGTATTTTGGCACGCATATTGACTTCCACATGAAGATTTTGATTTACATTCTGAAGTGAAATCTGATGAAGTCAAAAACAGGAAAGAAGGAAATATATCCAAACATACATATTTCCTGTAACTAAAAAATATGCATCATTCGAAGAAGAAAAAAAAATGCAACTGATTTATGATATTCATCAAGCCAGAGTTTGCAGAAATCTTTTTTTTTAATGTATGGGACATTTTGTGTGAGAGTTTTTCTCCCTCTTTGTATCAGGGGGGGGGGGGATCCCCTCCCCAATATCTCACATTCTGGCCTTGAATATTTCACTAAATACTTCCTCTTTGCACTCTAATGCAACACAATATCAGGGCTTTCATACCCAATCCATCACTTTAAAATACCTTGGTATTCTATTATTAGCAATCCTACCCAGGAACCCGTAACACAGAGGTTAGCAACTAATCGTACGCTTGATTTTCACAATGGCTTGTACATTGTAGTCGATGCAATCAGTCGTAGAAAAATGTTCTATGATTGTTCATTGCTAAAGCTTTGTGTTTCGGTCCCCAGATCAGAAAAATGTGTGGTATTTACCTTCAAGAGAAAATGCATTTTACTAGAAGAGGTCTACTAAAACACTATACTTTCCAAAATGATGATAACTTTGCAAGAATTCTCTGAGGATGCAGGGATGTTTGCAGTGTGATAGCATATTGCTATAATTTCTGGGCCCCGTCCTACAAAGAGTTACGATTGATCCAATCAATTGTAACTCTATGGAAATCCATCAGTGTCATCATAAATTTTTCTACAGGAAATTTGCAAATGTTCTTTGTATAAACAAAGGAGAACACTCCAAATTATCAAGAAATCAATGAATAATATGGATATACATTCATATCTAGATTTAAAAAAAAAACATGCATTTTGTATGTTGTCTTTGCTGGGGGCCGTTTCATAAAGCTGTTTGTAAGTTAAGAGGGACTATAAGAACGACTGTTGATCCTTTCTTGTGCTAAATGGTATACACAAAAACTTACATGTAAATTGGCGAGGGTTTTGCGCGTAAGAAAGGATCACCTGTCGTTCTTAACATCGCTCTTAACTTACAAACAGCTTTATGAAACACCCACGTGGCTTTATAAGATGGACCCCTGATGTGAGACAAGAACAATGCATGAAATTTGCGCGTAAGAAAGGATCACCTGTCGTTCTTAACATCGCTCTTAACTTACAAACAGCTTTATGAAACACCCACGTGGCTTTATAAGATGGACCCCTGATGTGAGACAAGAACAATGCATGAAATATCCTTTGGAAAAGAATGCAAGACTTGATACTGTCTCATATATAGGCCTACAATTAAATGTACATGCATGATTCTGGTGCATGTGAAGACATAAAATTACTCATCCTTTTTTTTAGGCCTTTAATAGTACATTGTAAGTTCCCATAATTTACAGGTACAGTATTTGTAAATATAGTGAGTGTAAAAGTTTATAGGTTTATTTGTGATTTCAGTACTATTCTATTGTTCATTTGTGAATGGTGAGCCAACCTTGGCTCTGTCTGGGGTCACCTAGAGTTGTTTCTCTATACTAAAATCAATGACCCCTACCAAACCACAGATATGAAAATTAGATTCATTTCTAAGCCTTTCTAGCCCTTGGATTTGGAGCTTGTATTAAAAGTAAAACCATATTTCCTTAAAAGCTACTACACTGTACATGTAGTAGGGAAATATGCTTTTGTTTATGTTTTTTAACTTCCAGGAACATATAACAATATAAGCCTCGTTTCTGACAACAGATTTCCAAAGTAAACTATTATACTGCATGTATCTGCCTAATATTATTACACAAACAATGCATGGGAATCACCCAGACAGTAAAACTATTATTTTTGTGTTATGGCTGTCCACATGGGCTGTTGTAATACAAAATGTGAAGCTACAATTGAATTTTATATCAAAAAGTTCAGAGAATATGCATTCTCTGATTTCGGATTATTCTTTGCTCTATGATTCCAGATCATTGCACAACAAAAACACAGACACATGATAACAAAAACCTTTGGGTCTGAAATGACAGACTACCTGTCTGCGACCACATGGTTAAATGAGGTCATGTACAGGGCCTGCATACCTACCCCTTTCTGTTTTCAAACAAAGAGCATCCAGTGTGTGCCATTCCTATTCAAATACTTGAAGATGGATTGATAAATCAGCGAGTGGTTTGTTGGGTGCGCACTCTTTGAATGAGGGTCAGTGGGGTGAACCATATTTTTTGGCGGGCATTTTGTTCCCATTTCTGCCGTTTGATTTCATTCAACATGATTCATAGAGATGTTTCTAGCATTTAAATTTTGAATCGTAAATACGGAGGTGGGGGGCTGCTTGTAGGAAAGATACAAAAAACTCTTAATAAATTTAAATTCAAACGTCTTAGTTAGTAAATAATACAGTGTACAACAGTTGTAGGCCTACACCTTTTTGAACTGTACATTAGCTATGTACTACATGTACATGTTGATGTACATGTATACTCACAAATGAGCACATTCCCACTTTTAGTGTGCTACTTTAATAAGTAACTACAAGTAGCTCAAAGGGCATACATGTACAGTACATTTCTGTACAGTAAACATTCCATTTATTGCATTTAACTCACATACTGTACATAAATCTCTTTTGCTTCTGTACTATATTTTAATTCTTTGCCAACATCTTACGCTATCAGTCATTATTTGTTCTAATGATTAATGTGCAAACTGATAGAGTATCTCTCATAAAAGTGCGTAATGAAACTACCAGAATAAACATTGATCAGACTTTGGTCAGGCATGAACTATGATGCTGTATTTGCGTTCTTGTTTCAAATATGAAGTTATTAATTAAAAGGAAACGTACAGTATGCAGAATGGCAAGTTCATGCCGTTACCATTCATGTATACCAATACCATACCCTGTCTAGAATATACCTAGTTGCTTTTGATATCTCCATACATTATGTACTTCCATTTAATATCATAAGAGCTCATTTGTATGATTAATACAAGTACAATGTCAGTCTCTGTACACTAAAGCTGCATTCAGTTTGCCTGCAATTTAGTTGGATTATTATAATTTTCAAACATACATTGTAGGACGCTGGCGGCGTATGTAAGCCTAGAAATTTATACAACTGCAGAATACTGTATCAATTTAGCTGTATGATAAAACTGTTTAAAACATAATGTTGCATGGAAATTATCGGATATACATATTTGATGTTGAAACAGGAAGTCATCAGTCAAGTTAGTGCTCCTTCAGAATTATGCAATAAACAATTTATTTTTGTTTTGAATGTGACACTGGAAAAAGCTGTATTCTTTAATCCTGTATTTATAGTGTACGCCATCACAAATTTTATCCTAACAAGTCAAAACTACATGGTATATTCTTCCTTGCCCGAAGAAAATAATGGATATTCTTTCTACAGTACATGTATGTGTATTCATGTAGCCCTTTATTTATGTATTTTACTTTGGAGGGTGAGCTTTAGTTTTAACCTAGAATACAATACTGGATACAGCAACAGAACAGTCACCCAGTACAAACTTACAATGCAATGCAATATTGAAGGGGGAAATGCAATAACACCCCTGAACTCTAACAAAGGAAATTAATGATAAAAATAGATAGGGTGAGGGAATGTGGACCTTTATGAACTGTTATTGATAGTTCGGATGTGGCCATTCTGTGACCGGTCAGCAAATGCAGGCAGGGGTCCCGTGACCTTGCTGAAAGGTAATTGAGCGAGGCTTTCAATTACTCGTCATCTGGTCAAAGAACTGACTTACTTTTTGTTCTCTGAAGTCGGTCAGTTCCAGCGGAATATGGAAAGGAGTCTGTGTATAAAGAATCCCATATTCAGCTACATGTACTGTAAATTGTAACGTATTTAGTGAAAGATAAATTTTGGACAAGACTAAAAGCTAGGCCCCTTCAAGTAGTACATGTATCTTTTGAGTTCTGGAGGCATTTGCATACCCAGAGCTGTAAAATTGATGTGAATTATATTTTTTTGTATGTTAAGGCTCCGAATTTACATTTTTAAAAGTTTATCCAAAATTATTTTGAGGAAAGAACAACATTACATGTACGTGAAAAATTATTTGCATTTACATGTATACAAGTAAAGCCAGGGTAATGATATCCCATGAAGCGCAAAAGGATGCTTTTGGCAGTGATAGGCGCCATATAAGCATGTTGGTATTATCATTATTACATGATATACATGTACAATGTATACACATTTTCAAGGCCTATGGATACATGTACAAGTTGACACAACATATTGCTCCTGCTACAAGTGCTGCAGGTTTTATTATATCTGAGATGTAGGGTTAGGGTTGCAATAGGGATTTATTGTAGGTGAAGGATAGGGTATGGTATAGGTAGTTAAATAAATACATGGTTGAAGTTCAGTGATTTGATTGGTGTGCACTGTGCAGAATTTATAACAGAGCAATTGTCGGCGGCGAAAATGCCTTTGAAGTGGATAGTACAATGTACATGTATACAACAATCTTTAAAGGATCTGAGACAATCTGTATGTTGACTTTCAATTTTAAGTATAACTACATGTACAGTGTATAAAGTCACAAAATAATTCAATTCACCGACTAGGCAAAGCATGCATTGATGTAATATTTCCCTATTCTAAGTTGATTTCCCCCAGACCCCCAGACCCCCACTGTTGAAACAGTCTCTGGTGCCAGGACTTCAGGGGCCTGTTGCATAAAACTTTTAACCTGAGAAAACTCCGGTAAAAACTGAAAACTAAGGTTAGTCTGATTTCTGCCATTGACTTTAACACAGGGCAAAAACTCTGGTAAAAATAACTTGAGTTTTCTCAGGTAAAAAGTTTTATGTAACGGGCCCCTGATGTTTGACTTATGTAAACTAGCCTGTAATTCATTCCATTATTATGACTGTATTTTGCATCCTTTTCAAGTATTTTGATTGATTCTGTCTTTGTGTAGGAAGGAGAGGCATTCCTAGAATCTACTGGCAAGCCCGATGAAATGGCCAGGACGAGAGGGGAGCAGGAGCAGATTGATGATGCCATCGCTGCCAGTGAGCCCCCAGCAGTCCCCAGAGATAACACCATGCAAGTCACGGCAAAGGTAGGGAAAACCCCCACGGTGGTAGGCATGCAAATGATTGCCTGAATTCACATTTGTAGCAAATGTCAAGATACATCTAGGCCTGTTTCAGAATTGAAATAAATCAAAGCTCTGTGAAAGATAACATTTACTAATGCCCGCCCCTCAGATATTTCAATATTTTATTTTGTACATTGCAATTATGGTTCTTTAAACCTGATAATTAGATTCCAATTTGTTGCAATGTTTTTTTTCTTTAAGTCATGCACTGACTTGAAGAATTAGTCATTCGACAATGACTAAATCACTTGACACTTTACATTAAAAAATGCTAATACACAGTAACAACTTGCTGAGGGGTTGGTGCCTTTAGGTCTTAATATTTTGCACACTATTAATTTGAATAACATATAAAGCACTCAACAGCACCTTATGTCACTTTATATCTTGATACCAAATTCCCAAGATCATAGGGAGGGGGGCCCACCCCCAACAAAAAAAATAATCAGAGAGATGCCCAAAGTTGCCTAATACAGCAAGGGTTAAAGCCTACTAATGTTCTTACTTTATTTTATTTTGTATGTTTGTGTACAGGAGGGTAAGGAGCTATTGGGAGATGAACCCATTGGATCAACGCGAGCAGAGACAGAAGCTCTCAAAGAAGTAGCAGATGGTATGATAATACAATACAATGATCATATTTCTGTACACGCTTTATACACTGCAAAAACACTGGTGTTGATTTAACACCAGCCCGGCATCTATATATGTCTACACCAGAGAAGTATTGAAACAACACCAGTTTGGTATCAAACCGATGCTGTTTAAATATATTTGGTGTTGTATAAACACCTTTCTGGTGTTATACCAAAATGAAACTGGCATTGTTTAACACTTCTCTAGTGTGGACATAGATTCTGGGCTGGTGTTAATTCAACACCAGAGTTTTCGCAGTGTAGTTCAAATATATTCAGGGTCGGGCCACTTGTCTGTTTGGCACATTTCTATATTATAGCACAATTGTGGAAAATTTAAAATGGCACAACATGTATCCAAGGCAAGGGGTCTGTTTCATAAATATTACAACGATGGTAACTTTGATTTATTGTAACTATCCTGGTTACAAGGCTTGGCAGCCAATCAATCAAGGTGTTCATTGTACGTATTTATGAAACAGACCCCAGTGAAGGAGGCATTGAGGCCTTTCCATATTTAAGGTGCTGGTTTACAAAGAATTATTGAAGTCTGTCTAAAAGTAATAATTAATTGTTAAAGTGCCTGTGATGTTTCATGCATAACCTTATTAATTGTTGTGCTATCGAGCATATTCTTTGAGCATAGTCTGACCATTAGAAATGAATGTATTGAAACATGTACAATCGCTGGGCTGCGGACTACTTATCAATATATCTCAAAGTTTTATGAAAAGAGTGTTGGAAAGCTCACCATAAAAGCACAGTGGCTTAGGGCTAGAGACTTAGGGCTATCTCCTACAGAATTTGAACGGAAAATGATGCGAATGATCGTTTGCAAATGTAATCATAGCATTAGGCAGTAGAAAAGTGTATTTACCTTGTTTTGTTTCATGTGCAGATGCAGAGGTAGTAGAGGGTGACGAGGATGATGAAGATGACGATGACGAGGGCGATGATGACGAGGAGAACGGTGATGAGGAGGAAGGAGAAGATGAAGAACAGAAAAACCTCAAACGAACAATCACAATGACAGAGACACTTGCTGTGAGTTTACAGAACAAAAAAAAAAATTTTCCAACATGAATTTTTTTTTCTTCACTATCTCAGATGAGCAGAAACTTGCATTGAGTTTACCTAAATAGAAATAATGAAAAGCAAAATTTGCATTCTACATACATGTAGATGTAATTATACAAATTTCCCAACTGCATTTTGATGCATAATCAACTGGGGGAGGGGGTATTATACCAATTACCTAAACAAAATTTAGTTTTATCCTGGATAATTTATTGAGAGGGATTAATGAATAGCTAAACCAAGTTTGACTGATTATTAAAGAACATGTGGACATGTGTAATCAGAATCCTTTGTGTCAAATTTTTAGAGTGGAATGTGAATGTGCAGATAAAGGAATTTTAGCTAGGTTTTTGTCTCTTACAAGAGAATTGGGGGTGGGGGCACCAAGTTGAATGTTCAGTCAAGTTTTAACAAAAGTGTATTTTGGAATCTCTTCTGTTTGTACTGATAAATTTGAAAATGATGTCATAGATTTTCTCATTTTCATTCCCCTTATCATCTTACAGGAAGGTGAAGAGTTCCTCAAGAGGCAGAAGACGAACGGAGATGCGACGGAAGAGGCACCGCAGGCGGAGGCTGCATCTTGAAGGGCGCCCTCTACACCCAACGATCCGGTACCTCAGTCACATTATGGCCTTCATTGTATATTCCATGGCCAAGAAGCTATCACGAGGTTACACACACACTTGTACAGTCTATTGTAAAGAAATCAAGAAACAAGAAAACGTAGTGTAGTTTCTTGCCTTCGGTTCACTAACAAATTTAACAACAAAAAAATGACTCAGATGTTTTAGATGTACTGTATTTGTAGACATTGTTCGTTTTACGTGTTTGATGAATTTTTTTACTTGTAATTTGTATATTTTTTCACTAGAGTGGAATTTGCAAGCTTTCTAGTTCATGGTAGTATTTTTCAACTGAAACTTTTTTGATTTGCCTAATTATCCATGTAACATATGCATCGTTGAATATGAAGTGGTATGTTGACCTATGGTAATTTATATTTATCATGATATTTTAAATGAATTCAAACTGCTTGTGATAGTTTGACATTTGATTCTTTTATTGTCTTAAGTTTAGACAAATATGTCGTCTTGCTAGATGCAAGATGTTGTCCTGCTTCACATGATATGATTTTCAAAGAATTCCCCTGTCCTTGTTTGTACTTTTATCTATTCAAAGGCTTTGTAAATGAGCTCCGCTTTGTAGATGAGCGCTGGTCGATCATTGTGTTATGGAATCAAAATATTTATCCATGTACAATATAAAGGGAAAATAATTGCATGCCGGATGTAAATGTGCATAGTGTTCGTAAACCATGTCGACTGCAAAACTATGAAGGGCGATGTAAATTAGCAAATCAAACTTTAAATCAACTCATTTTTTTACTGTCTTCATCATCTCACTGTATTTATTCTCAGAAAAATTGTTGAATCATCAGGACACAGATTTATGAATAAAAATGCTGCATTTTCAACAGAAGTTGTTTTAAAAACAGAATTTTCACTCTTCAACTCCTTTCCCATTTAATTATGAATGTGATTGTTGGTTTGCATTATGGCAATCCACTGTATATATTCTTCCCCGTGGCATGAAGGCAAACTTTGTGTTGATGCATGCATTTTTTTCCATTGCTATCAGTATTTATGGAAAAAATGCTCTAAATGTACAAATTCATCCATATATAAGAAAGAAGTGCTCATATTATTCAGTATTGTTTACCATATATTGTTTGTTTTTAATCGCTACCTTGAAAGTAAAGATACACCAAAATATTCAGGTTTGGTGCAAATCAAACCTATAAAGAAAAACTGCATTGCATAAATGATGCTTAGGTCTTGGTCAATTGTTATCTACCTTGTCCTTGCTTCTATCCAGTTTGCAATTTTGTACCTTTTTTTGTAGGTAAATATTTTACTGTTGTAGATTTTCCTGAAATATTATCAAACTAGAAATTTACCTACATAAATTATGAAATGAGTATGAGCTTTTTAGCTGAAGGTGTTATATTGAAGTATTTGTTTTTGAAAACGCTTGGGGAGAGAGAGTGAATGAATGTTGGAACCTTTTTTATCTTTTATCTGTAAAATTGTATGCATCATTGTAATATATTACTTGCCAAAGGTTTCTGTAAAATGAAAGTTTCTTTATTGCGCATTGTTTATGAGAGATGACTAGTCACAAATGAAATTGACTACTATATGACTATGATAGAGTCGATTGGGACTAGTCATTGTAGCGCAGAGATTGACCAACAGGTGTGAGAGAGTCTGGTAAATGTATTGTAATTTGTTTATTTAGCCGCTTTTTATAACCCATCAGGTAGTTAAACTTTGTATTCTGACTTAATTTATTGATAAAATGTACTATATGTTCTGCAAAAAGATCCAAATGCCTTTCATGTTATTATTATCATATATCAAAGAATTGCATGTTCTCTTTTGTAAAGCCATATTGGCGTATGTGATTGAAGAAGTAGGGCAAGGTAGAAAAATTGACCAAGAAACAGTCGAGCATCCTTCAATATTTACTTATTCTGGATTATTTTGTACGTTCTCATGCACTTTCATGTATTGTTGTCTACGTGTGATATATTTCAATGTTAATTCTGCCCTTGGATTCCAATCAATACAATATGTTAATATTCCAGTTAGTGTTATCGATGCTTCGTCAGAAATTGTAGTTGTAAAACTTTTGTAAAAAGAAGAAAAAAAGTTAGTTCTGCACTATTACTTATATGGATTGTTAAATGCTTTCAAATCGTTCTTTGGTATTTTTCCAATTATTGTTTATCTCGGTCACAAGGTTTGTGTACGGCAAATCTGAAGAAATTGTAAATTGGATGAGTACAGAATTCATAAAGGGCGACGGTGATAGTAAAATAAATGCTAACAAATTTTGATGGTATTAGGCACATATGTAATGCACTATTGGACTTATATGTTGAATTGCCTTTTGGATGTGAAAGTGGATTTATGGATGATGAGATTTGATGATGGGGGGGGGGGGTGGAGTTTAACAGACCTGCCAACCAGTACGTTTTAGGTGTAGTTAGTACGTTTTAGGTGTATTTAGTACCTTTTTTTTAATCATAATTTATTGAGAAAAATCATCTTTATATACCTCTATATATAAAAAATGTACATAAATATGGTTATTAGACCAATGTAATTTCAGGTAACTTTTTTTTAAATCAGTTTGTTTAAACCAGGATGAGATATACACATGTTTCATTGTTTTTTTTTTCATCTGCAAGAGCAGTGGGCATTTTAGCTTGCATGCAAATTGAGTGCCGCGATGAGCGAGTGCGCCAAGCATTTTATTATGAAATACACTTTATTGGGGAAAAATACAGGGGTTTTTCTTATCACAGAATACAGTTTTTCATTCCCAGAGGTTGGCAGGTCTGGTTTAATGATGATGATGGTGGTGGGGGTGAACAGGTGATGATACCGGTTATGGAGATCATAATTGTGATATGAAATGTTTTGATGGCAATATATTGAGGGCCAAGATAAGCAATGATAGGCGGAGGCTGCAACTTTGTGGCTTCTGTTATTGCCTTGCCGCATCAGACTCTTACCAGCACAATAGCTTCAAACTCTGCCAGGATAATAGGTTAGGAGGATGTGGATGTGATGATGAGGAGGAGGAGGATGATGTTGATGGGGGTGACGATTAGATGATGACGATGATGCTGATGATAGTAATGGTGATGATGATGACCATAATGCTGATGATAGTAATGATGATGGTGATGATGACGGTGCTGATGATGACGATAATGATGCTGATGATGACGATAATGTTGATGATAGTAATGTTGGTGATGATGACGATGATGCTGTTGATGATGATGCTGATGATTTGATGATGGTGATAATGATGACGATGATGATGATGATGACGATAATGTTGATGATGTTAATGACGATGCTGATAATTTGATGATGATGATGATGATGATGATGATTTGATGAGAAAATAATGGTGAAGGTAGTGACGGTGATATTTATATACTGATGGGAATGGAGATGACGATAATGACGTTGTAGTTTTGGGTGATGAATTGGTTCCACGACATTTTGTTCCTTCGACAACTGCTCCTGGATAGAGAAAACAAATAAGCGATATGAAAAATGATGCAGATTTGGTGGAGCTGATATTGGCGTTGGCGAATGCCCTTTTTTCAGTCGCGTAGCCTCCTTGAACTTTAATGAGCTACACCTCCAACATGAAACAATCATGAAAGTATGCTATAGTTCTTCTCTCACACTGAAATCGTTTGAACTGTCATTGAGTGGCAAAAAATGGTCCATAAATTATCTGTGCTAATACTCTTTCGCAAGAATAATTTTGGGAAACACCGAGAACCAGTCTGTCCGTCAAAATACATTGAATATTGAATAGAAAAGGTACCTCGGGGGTTTTAAAGTCGTTCATAACATTTTACAGTGACTTAAAGGGATGGTCCGGGCTGATGGTATGTATAGCTGTATAAATAGAGTAGAATTCACTGAGCAAAATGCAGAAAATTTCATCAAAATCGGATAACAAATAACAAAGTTATTGAATTTTAAAGTTTAGCAATATCTTGTTAAAACAGTCGTCATGAATATTCATTAGGTGGGCTGATGATGTCACATCTCCACTTGTTCTTTTGTATTTTATTATATGAAATTAGGTTTATTCATTTTTTTCCTCCAAGAACTAGAAAAATTGGATTGTCAACTGATTTAGTGCATTAGATATTTATTGCTGCAACTTATTTCATTATAAGGGAGACATATTATTCACAAGTATGAAATAATGAAAAAAAAAATGATTTTATGTAATAATATAAGAAACCGGAGAGTGGAGATGTGACATCATCAGCCCGCCTAATGAATATTCATGACAACTGTTTTCATAAAATATTGCTAAACTTTAAACTTCAATAATTTTATTATTTGTTATCCGATTTTGATGAAATTTTCAACATTTTGCTCAGTGAATTCTACTCTATGTGTTAAGATATAAATATTTTCAGCACGGACCATCCCTTTAATAAAAAGTGATATATGAAGTGTGAAAAAAGTTTTCACTCTGCATTTAAAGAAAATGTGTTTGTATTTCAAATTAAATCAGGAGATGATCTGAAGAATGCGAGAACAGACACATTTCGTCTTAATTGTCAGCATTAGAATATTAGGCCTAATTAAAGTGATTGGTTAACATTGGTTTGACGTTTAAAAAATCTGAGCTAGAAGGTCACACTTGTCACCTGTGTCTGTGATTTGTTCCAAAAATGAAGCCCAGAAAAAATTTCGTTCGAAAATGATTATTTAGTTTTTCAAAAATTGAAATATTAAGTGACAGGAAACACCATCTTAATTTCATCCTATACACTTATGTGTACTATTTAGGTGTCTATAAGACGCCTTTTTACAAAATCGGGGTTTGCCCCTTAGTTTTAGCTTTTTATTCTCAATAATGGTTGTTTTCAGCGTTTAGTAGTTCTAATACATGCACTTGTACACATGTTTCATCTTGGTTTGAGAATTTTTTAAATCGGCTGCTCACAAAGTTAAACAATACCTTTAACAATAATATCTACGTGTTTCAAGATCACTATCACCGTTTTGCTTGTCATATTCCAGTAAAACATATTGGAGTCGTGCATTTCTTCACGAACGGCTTTATGAAATCGACCACTTGATAATGTCTGAGTCACACATATAGTTTACTTCCTCTCTCGCCACCTTAGATGTAGGTTTCTATCTTACCCCTACGCTAGACTCGGTTGACTTCCGTATGGTCAACTCTCACAGGGGATGTAACACACCCAACGTAGTTACACTCTTCAAATGTATACTCAAATTTGAATAGATAGCCCTACATTAACATTTATCCACTCTCGGTATTTTTAGTAGTTCGTTATGTCACCTTGCTACCTTACTCTGTATTTTCATATTGAATTATGTTTTATGATGTGTATCTGAGGGACGCCTTTGCAAAGCACCTTTTTTCCAAACTGAACAGGTAAATCCTGCAGTACGAAATAAATAGAACAAAATAAGTAGGCCTAAATAAATAAATGAATGTATAATTTTTTTAATATCACCTTTATTCAAAACAAAACAAAGTTACAAACAATGAAAATAAGTCCAGGTTACTCGTTTTTTAGGACGAAGTACAGGACTTATACAAAATTACAGATACACAATATATAACATATTCTGCTTTTAATAGACATGTAGGGTTATTTTATTCAAGATGGTACTATTTTAGGCCTTTTACTATAATCCAAAATTTGAAAGAAAAATTAATTACGAGCATTGATGTTTCTCTCTGTAATGATTTGATTTGATAGTAGACAGACCAATATTTCATTTTCGAATGCGTTTTATCACACTATTTCTAAATAAAACCTGATATTTATGCGAGCCTACACGATGTACTAATTCGCCACTGAGCTCATAGAATTATTAAAACGTTCGATTTGATCAGCTTAACATACCCTACTTCATACTAGTTCTCCTTTGTATTCTAAATTTCGCGCCCAAACCGACGAAGAGCCCAAGGAACTCTTAATTACGACCCGTCCAACCATAATCACACTATGTTAACACTTATCATTGCCCGACAATAATGATAATTCAATTTCGATAGGACGTCCTGCATACGTTCATATCGGTCACAGCGGTCAGTTTCAAATTTGGCGTTCTCATTTAGGATGCGAAAGCCTGTATAGGCTAGCAATTGATTCGAGTCGTGGAACTCTTGTTGGAATGCTCACCAGGGGCCCGTTGCATAAAACTTTTTACCTAAGAAAACTCAGGTTGTTTTTACCAGAGTTTTTGCCCTATGTTAAAGTCAATGGCAGAAATCAGACTAACCTCAGTTTTCAGTTTTTACCAGAGTTTTCTCAGGTAAAAAGTTTTATGCAACAGGCCCCAGGGAGTGGAGCGAGTGCCGGCATGCCAGAATCCGATGACAGTGGTAATATCACAATGTCAAGAGCGCTGGGAAACACATTAAGCGCTATATAAAGTTGCAGTGGCGTAACTACGGGGGGCATGGGGGGCACGTGCCCCCCCCCAATCGGCTGGCCAAAAAAAAAAACGGGAGAAAAGGGAGAAAAAGAGGGAGAAGAAAGAAACGTAGTGGGAAAGAAGAATTTATTGTACATTATAATTTAATATTATATCATATGTTGTGTTATATTACATAAGAATTTTTTTTATAACTTTATAAAACATAATGTGCTCAGGGCCTATTTGTTCATTATTCCTGGTACTAGCATTGTCTGTTTAACGAGATATACATGTACAATCATGTTGTACCAAAACGTCCTGTTTTCAAGTCAATATGCACCAAATATATATCATCGCACTTCGAGTTATTATTGTTTTATGTAGTGACATATGCTTCTTTTCATGACTACTTAAAGTGATAGCCCCATTTTAAGGTCTGCATATAAAAAAATCGTGTTCGTGCTTACGTTCGAATTAGTGGATTGATGAGATAATGTCTGCTCTTTATGAATTCCTGAAACCGGTCCTTAAAATGTCTCTTTTTCTAATGTAAATATCAAAAATTTTCAGCTCGCGCTTCGCGCTCGCATCATTTGTTTAGTGAAATACGTATGGTCATAGTCGATTCCTACAAACAAGCCTTAGAATGCCCCTCTTCAGATCTGAATTTCCTATATTTTCAGCTCGCACTTTGCGCTACTGAGATGCGTATGATAATCATGATTACTATGACTATAAAAAGCTCTTCATGTGTTTGAATGTGATTCTAACAAAATCAGCAATCGCTTGGCACTCGCATTGGATGACTATGGTGAGATATGTATACTCTTAATGGATTCAAAAAAAGAAATAGTCCTTAAAATGTCCCTGTTTGGGGTCAATGTATACAAAATTTTCAGCTCGCGCTTCGTGCTCGCATCATTTTGTACGTGAAATACGTATGGTCTCCGTAAATTCCTATATACAAACAAGCCTTAAAATGCTTCTCTTCAGGTCTGAATTTCCTAAAATTTTAGCTCGCGCTTCGCGCTCGCAATATTTGATTAGTGAGATGCGTATTTTAATCATGATTACAATGACTACAAAAGGTGTTTCATGTTTTCTAATAAAATCAGCAAGCGCTTGGCACTCAAATTAGATGAGTATGGTGAGATATGTATTCTCTTATTTGATTTCTAAAAATAGTCCTTAAACTGTCTCTGTTTGGGGTCAATAAATACAAAAATTTCAGCTCGCGCTTCGCGCTCGCATTGTTTGTTTAGCGAGAAAGATACGTATTTTTTTATTTTTATTAAATAGCTTATTTTGACCCTTTTTAGGTATGAATTTCAAAAATTTTCAGCTCGCGCTTCGCGCTCGCATCATTTGATCAGTGAGATACATTACATATCCGTTTAATGGCACAGTCCTTAAAATGTCTCTATATAAGGTCAATAGGCCTATACCTGGTAATTGAGCGCGCTTTGCGCGCTCACTGAGCAACTCAAAAATTTTGCTGGTGCCCCCCCCCAATGCCGTGACCCACGGTACGCCACTGTAAAGTTGTAACTTATTATCATTATTTCGGCATATTACATCGAACATATCGAATTACACACGGGGGGGGGGGGCCTTTCAGAACACATTTTTTTTAGATAATGTATTTTTTAGAAATAAAAGTTTGATATGGAATAACAACAAATAAGATATCGGCGCATATCTTTTACATATATCTTGCTGGAATGTGTACGATCAGCTCAGTTGCCCATCCCCACTGCTTTTTCTAGAAAAGCCTGTGTCTCATTCCCCGTTCTCTCTCTTTCTGTCCCCATCCCCTTCACAAAATCCCCCCCCCGCTCCCTCCATTCTCTTTTTCTTTCTCTATATGGGAGCTACCCTGTTCTTGCCTTTTAACTATCATCATCCCTCATCATCTTCACCAATTATTTTTTCCGGCCATGTCTCTCAGTCCAAGCGATGACCCTTATTTCCTTTTCAACTGATGACGATAACAATAAGAATTTCCCGCGTCCAATCTACGAGAAGAATACTGAAAAGGGAGTTCGGATTTGTGCGATCGCCGTATACAGAAAAAGGAAACTCGCTGAATATGGCACGAATATCATTGTTAAAGAGCGCCACCACGCGACGCGATGGCGCACCAGACAACACCAGACAAAGAGTCGAGTAATTCTTTGTTTGGTTTTGTACAGCGGCCTCTCACGAAAAATTGAAACAAAAACAAGCAATGAAGTGACAATAAACACGAAGCAAACCAACAAAAAATAATTGAACTAGAACATTTTTCATGATAAAGTTATGCACACAAAATATTGCCGATTTACTGCAAACAAATTTTTAAAATTTTATTTCAGTGAATTATGATTGTGCATGAGGTTATCATGGTTATGGGAAAGCATGTATAGTCTCCATCGAAAATAACTTTAAGAACTATCGTTTAACGAATATTTGTTCATGCTATGTAGTCATTTTTAGCTTGTATATAACCACTTTAGTTAAATCTGCCAAGACAAACTCTATTGTCAACATACATTTTGAGAGACTGTATGAAGTATTGCTAATGATAGGTTGTGGTACAAGACCTTGCTTTGTGAGGGGGCCTTGTAAAAAAAAAAAAAACAAGCAGGAAACATAATTACAAGTCAGATTCAGATTCCAAAATCAACCAGAATTCTTCCGATATTATTGATTGCTACTGAGGAACATGGATTTTTTAGAAGAAGAAGGAGAATAAAAAGCGAAGAAAGAGGAGGAGAAGGAGCGGGTGAAGAAGAAGAAGAGAACAGAGCAAGAAGGAATAGAAGAAGGAGGAGCAGTAAAGAAAACGAAGAAAAGGAAGAAGAAAAGAGGATGATGAGGAAGTTGAAGAAGAAGAAGAAGTAAAAGGAAAAGAAGGATTGGAATATGGAGGCGAAAAAGAATAACAAGAAATAGAAGAGCGATAAAAAAAAGGAGAAAAGAAGGAGATAGTGTCGAAAATGAGGAGAAGAAGAAAAAGAAACGGGGGACTAATTGTATGAAAAAATAACCAAACTCCATTTCAAAATAGAGCTGACTTAGCGCATGGAATTCAAAAACACGAAAATAAAACATGGAGGAAACTGGAAAAATAGATAATGGGATGTCATTTGGACGACTTAAACGAAAGAAAGCGAGAAACGAAAAGAATGAAAAATAATTGCACCCTTAAACAAGTTGACTCTTGCTGATGGGTGGTCTATGTTCGAAAGACCGGAATGTAATTGAAACGATTGCCTCTGATACCGCCTCTATTCAACCACATCACCCCAAGATAAAGAAACCAATAATTGGGTGCTTCTTTTGCCCCCATTATGTTCCCGTCTTCACCCCTCTTCAACCTTTGTTGTATTCTATTAACCCCCTTTTCTACTCCGTTCATAATGAGTCATGCATGCTTACGTCCTACTTAAAACCATGCATACCTTTTTATCACCTGGACACATTCTTCTGTTCGGGATAAAAAGAGAGCGATGGCATCATTCTTTCTTCTTGTTATCCCCCTCAATCGATTTCTTGCCCCTTAATTTCATGTCAGGTGAAAGCATGAATGGGAGTCTTTGATTCTTTGGGGGTAAGAGGATGGAAACATCCCCAAGCTGTGACTACATCCTAATAATCCAATCATCATGAGTTATCAATGAGGTGCGAATCGGAGAGCATCCCCGCAGGTTTGCAGGTCATCAACTTTACCCCGCAAAAAAGGGATGATTGTAAAATTGCCATTATAAGAAGAATTGCTATTAATTACGAAGGGAAAACAAGTTGCTGATTTGTTGATCACCCAAAGGTATATTTAGAAGAAAAAAGGGGAAATAATTTGAAAAAAAGACGAATTGCGATAATTGCGATAATCATAGGTTTAGAATGGCAGAATGGCAATAACTCTGAGAAGTAATGGGAACAAGTTAATCTATATATCTTGTCATTCATTATCTGCGAATGAGAGAGAGAGGGGAGGGGGAGAGACAGACAGAAGGGGGCAGAAAAAAGGGAATGAAAAAAGACAGAGACAGGCACCGACGGAATAATGCCAAAGAACAAGAAATTTTGATAAAGAAAGAAAGAAAGAAAGAAAAATGAACGAAAGGAAGAAAGGTAGGAAGAAATATAGGAGAGTAGAAAGAGAGAAAGGAATAAAGAAAGAGAAAACAAAATCTCAGCTTGTTCTTGAATTTGATAATCCATGGCTTTAAAAAAAAATCCTATTTTCACTCCGAGTAAAGTCTCACACTAAAACCAAAAGTCATCAGAAAACAATACACGGATTATTAATTCTCTGAAGAAAAACACCGTCATGAAAATAAATCTCTTCGCAAACTGTGTCAATTTTCAATATTTAGACAAGCGCTTTCTTGCACGAATGAATCTTTTCGGAGCGGTCGATTAAAAAAAGGGTCCGAAAAAAGGATAATCTAAAAAGCATTTCACACTACCATGCGAATGAAACAATCCAGTTGCTCATTTTCTATCAATACTTATTGCCCCCCACCCTCACATCATTCATCGTGCTTACCAATTTTCGTTTTCGTAATAGATAAAGGCTATTCAATTTCATTTCATTTCAATTCAATTCATTTATTCAACAATCAAAAGGATAAAACAGTGCAAGATAAAATATGAACAAAGTATCAGAAAACAAAACAAATAGATTGTTCAGAGATCCCCGAGAAGCGGTGCTTATGAAGCGGTACATCGCAAATAACAAGTGTGCAGGAAAATAGAACCCACATTTATTTAAAAAATATAAATAATCAATATAATATGGTTTGATTAAATGATTAGGGGAAGGCGGGGTAAGTTGAGCATAGGGGCAAGTTGAGCCACCACCCCCAGGCCAATAATGAATGAGTCAGACATTGTGGTGGTGTCATGTATTGATGACCCATTACATAACCTTTTACCCAACCATATTGTTTTCGACTTTGAAACAAAAAGTACTTTTTTAGACAGAAAAATACAAATTTTAGCCAAAAAAGTAAAAGAGGGTGTAAAATAGGGGAGTGCTTTTTACCCACACACGCCTTTAATTCTAATACAGATATAAGAACAATATTGTTAGTCCAGACATGGATCTTCATTCTTGTCACAGTCTTTTAAATGATGGATGCATAAGAAATGTGTGGATGTGAAAATATTGCATCAAGTTTGGACTGGGGTAAGTTGTGCCAGCAAACATGGGGCAAGTTGAGCCATAGTAATTCTTATGGTAATAAGAATGAAAAATAAAAACAAATTGAAAAGCCAATGATATGCAGGCAGAAAGATGTAAATTCACATGACAGTTCTTTTACTTTTAGAGGATGTCAGTATTTATAGAGAATTAGCAAGTGAAAAAACTTGAAATAAAAATTGACATGCTGCTTCCTCCCGCATACATTTTGTACATAGTTTTTGTGGCTCAACTTACCCCAGAAGGTGTCACAGCTTACCCCACATATGGGGCAAGTTGAGCCATTTGACATCGTTTTTTTCAAAGGTCACAATGAATTTCAGTGTGGGGGTAGAAAGTTATATATAGGTGAAAAATATGTCCCAAGAATCAAATTTAAAGGCAAGGTACTCATTTCTAAAATATTATTAGTCATCAATTCTAACATGCAAAATGCAAAAAGTGTCACAACTTACCCCGCCTTCCCCTACAAAATTAAAAAGATTGAAAATCTTAGATCAAAATGAAATGAAACAATCCTGCAGCAAAAAAAAAAGAAGAAGAAGAAGAAGAAACAAGAGGGTGAGGTTGAGGGGGGGTGGGGAAGAAGCACTAATGTATGATTGAAGTCATTGTAGCGTGTCCAGTACTGTGTGCGCCTCACCAGCGACTGACTGGAATGCTCCCCAGGGAGTGGAGGATGTGCACACATTTTGCGCGTTAATGACTGATTGAATCCGATGACCGGGGTAATAATATATCTGTAATGCGCTTAGACACGTCGCGACGTGTCTAAGCGCATTACGCATTACGCGTCGTTCCGATGTATTAAGTGCTATATAAAAAACAGATTATTATTATTATTAAGATGCATACATGCATACGATAAATAAACGGAAAATAACATTTTCCTGCATAATAAATCTAAATCTTGATAACTATCATAAGGTGGAACTATTTTTTATATCAATTGGAATTCCATTCTATAGTTTGGGAAGTAAGTACATGGTACTGATTTTTATAATGTATATCTATTAATAATTATTTTTTGTTGAACAGAGACTGGGCGTTTTTCACTCTTCTGATCCCTCTATATGCATGGCCGTATATACGCGGAGATTTTTTTTGGTTGTTGTAAAAATTATTTCAGTAAAAATATAAGTTTTTCTACATTTCTGGGACCCCGCCCCTCCCCCCTGCGTCATGTCCTCTCTATATAGCTGAAGATTTACTAACAAGATAAGTAAATTTGAATCTACTTACATTGCTTATTCAAATGGTAGAGTTTTTTTTTAGCCCTTGCCCATATTTTCTTTCCTGTTTTTGACAACCATAATATAACCTTGCGCAACTTACATGAACTTTTCTAACACCCTTTAACCATGGAGCTAGATCCATGCTTTAACACACTTCCAGTGTGGTCCCGTATACTCCATAATTATTTATATAATCCTTATTCGAATTTGGGTTGATTCATGAGGGTCATCTTTATGCCAAGATGCCTCACTATGTCTTTGAGATAATGAGGAAGGAGCATGCATCACTTCAAGATATGATTTACTTTGTTCCCATGGTAACGGGATGGCATCTGAGTCTAGAGATTTATGGTTTGTGAATGGTTTCTCTATTTTGTATCCCTTCCCTCTCTTAATCATCTTCAACTTCTCCATCGTTTTTTTTTAAATACTAATTCGTCCCCGAGGAATTAAATTAATGATTTTGAAAACAGGATGTAGGTCTTTGATTCAAACATAAAATGACGATGGCGATACATTTTAAAAATGAAAAATAAAACTTAATTAAAAGCTAAGACATTATGCACAGTATATAAAAACGCTGTTTAAAATGTTCATACATTACCTTTTGCTATATGAACCTTATAATAGTTCTAAGTGTTCAAACAACCATGCTCAATTCATTTAGAATTCAATATAAAAAACTTTGTTGATTAAGACAGTAAACAGTCTTGTTTAAAATATTTAATAAACTACTGTAAGGTTCATGTAGCAAACAGCGTTGCAAAAAAATAATAAAACCGTTTTTACTGCATATGCATCATCATTTGCTCTTGTGGTTAGACCATTGCTCACTTTACAATGTTTTTTTTATGTTTATCAATGAAGTTCAAGTATATAAAACTATCAATGAAATTGAATAAGTAGAAAGATAAATCTCAAAATGCACTGGTTCGTGATTCCTTGGTCAAGAAGCAAGACAATTATTGTTGTTTATAGGTTGATCTGTCGGTTAATATACGGCTTCACGGAACGTGAAAGCTGACAAATTATTTTCCACTTTTACAAAAAGAATACTCAATCTCCTTTATTGTTGATAGGATAGGATCGGATGAGAGAATTTCAAACCACAAGCTTTAAGTAGGGAACATGGGCGGTGGCGCCATAGTGGGGGCAGGGGATGACCGCCCCTAGTATTAAAATAAATATAGAAAAAGAGACGAAGAAAAATGGAGGAAAAGGATGAATGGTGAAAGAAGAGTATGATAATGACATTTGGATCTGGATGTATACGATGCAGGACCCTCCTGAGCATAAACTTATCGGGTGACTTGACCTGAATTTTGGCGGGACCGGCAGGTGCAATACACTGGATGAACATCCGACTCTATGACGAATAGTGTATTGGTTTTAACGTGCATTTTGATAGTTTTCATGCTTGTTGGTTGTGTAACTTTTAATTCCCATGTAATTCCGTCGAGAGAAAACGAGAGGGGAGAAAATTCGTCTTGCCCCCCCCCCCCCCCTCTGTCCCCTATTTAAACATCCTTACGTTGCCCTTGATGTAGATCATTGTTGGATTGAGGTGAGAGATTAAGTGAATGGGTGAAAGCAATGCACTTATCATCCAATCATTGGGACTTCTTAACTTAGAAACAAGTGATAGAAACACGGACCGAAATCCAAGAAAAGCTTAATTCCTTGGATAATCCTCTCATCGTAATGACGTCACAAATTGTAACTATTTTTGAAAAAGGGTATTTTGCTGGTTCAGCTATAATTATGTCCGTATTTTAGATAATCTCTAGGATTCTCGTCAGTTTCTTTTCCTTATTAAAAAACTATACTTCTTTGTAAAATCTACAGTACAAAAGTATGAAATTAAGTTTAAAAACGCATAATAGTCTGACTCTCTCTTGTACGTGCACGTAAGCAAGGAAAGGAGAATTTTCAGCTTCATACCTTTTTGTAGACTTGTTATTAAAATGGAGATTTGGTTGTAATTATTTGCCTTGAGTATAAGTAATGGATTTTGAATGAAATCCTTAATAAAAACATGCTAATAATAAAAAAAATCAATAAAAAGCGTTTTTTACGTTATTGCACTGTAAAAAATGAAGTGCTAAGTTAGCACTTCCAGTGCTTGTATAGTGACTGCACTACCAGAGCTAATTTTCTAGTTCAAATTTAAACCAGAAAATCAGCACTCGAAATGCAGTCACTATACAAGCACCGTAAGTGCTAAATATATAAGCACTTCATTTTTTACGGTGTGTACAAATTAACTGGAATAAAAAGTGTGTATGTGAGGGTGTGTGTGTGGGGGGGGGGGTAGATCCCATTCGTTCAAAGTGGTTCCTAGAACCTATAAACAGATGGTCGTGTGTTCGAATCCCACCGCGGTCTGGCGTCCTTTGGCAAGGCGTTAATCCACACTTTGCCACTCTCGACCCAGGTGCTAAATGGGTACCCGGTAGGATATGAAAGTCATTGTAGCTTGTCCAGTATTGTGTGCGCCTCACAGGCGACTGACTGGAATACTCCCCAGGGAGTGGAGGATGTGCACACATTGTGTGCGGGAATGACTGATTGAATCCGATGACCGGGGTAATAATATATCTGTAAAGCGCTTAGAAACGTCGTTCCGATGGATTAAGCGCTATATAAAAGCGGATTATTATTATTATTATTATTTATTTTACACAACTTCACCACACAAATTTACGTATTAGATTGAAATAAGCAAAATAAACCCTAAAAATCATGAAACAAAATAAGAAAATATCCTGGATTCAAAGAACAATATCACTTGAAGAAGCTGAAGAGACCCCCCTCCCCCTCTGCCCGATCCATACCATGTGCATAGGGATGAAAGCGTTTTTTTTTTTGTATAAATAATTCGATTTTTTTTTAATTCCACCCATGACAGTGTCGGATGAAAATTAGACAATTATAATGTTGTCAATCTTCCAACCTAGTCTGTCATTTTCTTATTATTTTTGAATCGGCGGTAGAATGTCTTTTTGTTTACTTGTTACGTTTTTAGACGGACACCGCAAACAACTTAAGACCAATTTCGTGTCATTGGCTTCATTCTTTGTGAAGATGATTCCCAGAAACATCACAATACTGGACTCATTTTATTCGTCGAGGGCAAGACATGCATGTAAGAAGTGCTATGCCGCGAATGGCACCAAAGCTTACACTGTACATGTACATTTTTTTTTATTAACAAACTTCCAGAGAAATTGGCTTTTGGCAACACTCCATTTTTTACTCATTAAAACATAATGATTACTGACTATAAAAGAAGAGATATATTGGGTTGATGGTAAACAGGACATAGAGGGAGAGAGAAAGTGGGGCGGGGGGGGGGGGGGAGTGGGATTCTAAAACATGAAGTGCAAATTGGGGAAATGGGTGGGAAACTGTTAAATGAAACGAGGAGTGAGATAGGAGGATAGAGAGGTATACATGTTTTTAGATTAAAGTATCTATTGAGACAAAAACTCGGTTAAATCTTTAGAGGGGTTTCTTAAAATATCTACCTCAAATGACGATCGCATTCGTCAAAATAAAACTCACATTCTATGAAAACAGTCTACTCAAACTGCATAAGATATAGCTCGAAAAACGGACACCGAACAGAGTTCTTATAGAAAGATAACTAGCTTAAAACAATCTTGTCATTTTGATGGAGATTATCTTTAAGGGTTACACTTCGCAATTCCGAAGGTTCGTAATTCTGAAAAAACGTAAATTACCTATACCTCGATATTCGTTAATCCGAAAACGTAAAAGGGTTCGTTAATCTGAACATTTGTGTCCTTATTCCGAAGGCTCGATAATCCGAAAACGAAATAAGGTTTGTTAATCATTTCGTTTTCGGACTAGCGAACCTCATTTCGTTTTCGGATTAACAAACCTTCGGAATTACGAACTTCACTTCGTTTTCGGACTAGCGAACCTTCGAAATTACGAACCTCACTTCGTTTTCGGAATTACGAACCTTCGGAATTACGAATCTTCGGAATAACGAACCTTAGGAATAAGGAAGCTTCGGAATTACGAATGTATGCGTATCTTAAGTGCACTTCTGACAAGGTATCCGAATCTCCACATTTGGTTAGCTAGAAAGTTGTTTTAGAGTGAACCCTTGTTTTTTACACCCCAAATCAAGGTTCTTTCTTTCCCATACTTAAATAATAACCCAAGTTATATTCAAACATTTCTACTCGCATTCAGCATTTTGATAAAATATGAATCAAGTGTTTGGATCACAGGGATGGGTGCCAGGTACTATGGCTTCTATTTTCTAAACTAAAAGTTATTTTCAGATGTTTTTTATAAGTCTCCTAAATGAAACTTTTCTCGTCCTGCGTCCAACTCTGCTCAAGTTGAGACACGAAAATCAACACGTTCTTGTCAAGAATGGCTTCTAATTCCATTCATTACACATTTCAATGGAGTTGGCCAGTTATTCGACTAATGACTCCAGCCTATTCTGTTTATATTAAAGCCATGATGGGTTTCTAATCAAAATGATCTCTTTTAACACGTTTTAATCCAACGCTTCAAAAGCGAGGCCCTTCTTTGTGCAATGTGCTTTACGGGTCCGGCTTTCGAGACGTTTTAAATCCATGCTTTATGATATCAAAGAACTTAATTCAGACAGTTGATATTGTTCTTAATTAGTTCGTCAGACACGCGACTCTCATGTGCAACCTGTCTCTGATGCTGTGCCGAAATAATCACCATATTGATTTGATATAAGGAAATAGAGACCATACCACATTATCCTATAATGAGGACAGCAGACTCATATTCAATTTGATTAATCAGACACCAATCAAAGTGAATTATAAAGAGAAGCCTGTTATTTTACTGGTTTTGACAAGATCTTAGTGTATCTAAAGTGTATCTCGCACTTTTGTATTTCCAGACGCTCGCGTTCAACTCAAGTCTGAGTTAAGGTATTACCGATAAAGCATCGGAAAATACAAATGGCCCCTGAAACCGTAATTAAGAGGATGGGAAAATGACAAAAAAACGAGTAGATGCAGTGTAAATGACTTTGACCATTATCAGTGGCAACTTTATTTCATTTAAGATAGAAGATCAACGACATTTGAATCCCCACTGCCAGTATTTCAACTTAAGCTCATTAAAATGCAATTATGTTCTTGTATATAAGTGAGCACACAAAACGGTAATGTGTTACAAAATGGGGATATCTTGAACCGTCTTGTCATAATGTCTACAAAATGCACCATATATTTGTCTACAAAATGCACCATATTTTGTATATATATCTTTATATCTTAATTATCACGGATGTTTTTTAATATGATTATAATGGAAATGATTTGTATCGCAAATATTTGTTGTAAAGTTTGAAAATAATTTGTATCAATATTTATGTCATTTATGTTGGAAATAAATCTGAAATCTGAATCTGAAATGTATACGTGAATAAGTTGATCACATTGATTGATGAATTAACACATTGATGAATTGATAGATGAAATGAATACATTAATAAACAAATTATGAAATGAATAACTCGATAGATTAATTACTGAATCACATGATAAGGGAATTCTTGAATAAATTAACGAATTAACAAATTGATAAATGCGTCCATGAAGGAATGAATCAGTGAATGAATAAATGGACAAATAAAAACAAAATAGATGAATGAATAAATTAATAAATAAATGAATAAATGAATCAATGAGTAAATCAATAAATGAATAAACAGATAATTCAGTAAATTGAATAACGAATGGTGAATAGATGAGTGAAACAAAATTGACGAACACGTCAAGAAAAATGTACAAGAATTGATTTTGCCATAGTAAGTGGTTTTGTCTGACCGGGTTTCCGTTTTTTAATTCATTGCGATAAATAAAACATTGTCTATTCATTAAAAAAGTAAGTAAGTAAAATAGCAAAGTGCTTGGATCTATCATTAAGAGTTTTTTTATTTATTGATATTTATATCATTTTTTTTATTTCTTTTGATGGAAAAAAGATGACTGAAACTGTTTTTAGATGTATTTTTCAATCACTTTATCTACGAACCAAAATCTTATTAGTTAAATCTGGAATAAGATTATTAAGCTTTTATAGATTTATTTCCACCCCCAAATTATTTAGATTTAAATGTATAATTTAAATCTTAGTCCAGAATACGATTGATCACGATATACAGCCGATCTTGAGTAATTCTAAATCAATAAAACACCGTGTTTATAGAATTGTGTAGTGTGTGTGTATTTGAGTTTTGTCAGACGTGTATCAATCAGATATGATTATTTACGTCTGGGACCGACCTTTAACGTCACCATCCGAAAGACGTGACCAGGGCTCGAACCTCGACCCTCTGCATCAATTTGTAACTTCCCCACAGCTTGGATTACAGGCGCACGCCACAACGTCCAGTATAATAGTGAGTCCGCGTTATGTACTCATTCCACTGAGGTTTACAAAAGTGAACGGTTAAATTGATCACTTCGGAAACATGAGTAAGATGTTAGCATTCATATACAATAACGTCAAAATGTTACCACAAAAGATAGATTCCCCTAAAGCAAGTTTAAAAGGCGTTACTATTATTAACATATCAGAAATATTACGTGCAATTTAATTAACAATATGGAAATTTCGAAAGTCTTGTTTGACCTTCGATCTTCACGTTGGGTGTGTGTGTGTGGGGGGGGGGGGGGAGTGGGGGTATAAGCTTAATTGGGAGGGGTGCGAATATCAATGACCTGACGATGGCCATAATGCGAAGATGATGTTCGGTCAACAACAAGAAAGCTCGCAACAATTTTATCCGATCTTCTTTCTTTCATCCCGAACTGAATGGGGGATTTAACACGTGTTTAAGAATCGAAAGTGGGAAACAAAAGGGGGGTGTATACAAGCGTTGCGAAATCTCCACAGATAGGTGTGAATTAAACACCAATTTGCTCGTCTAATCGATTCTTGTAGACACCTTTTGTTTGAAAAGATGGCGAATTTGGGGGATTGGAGAGGTGGAAATTGAAGCCATCGCACCCAACACCTCAAAAATGAGGGTGACTTCTATTATGAGGGATAATGACATGGCAATAGCTTAAAGTGACGTCAGGATGAGTATGCCTATGTTGCGGAATGCAGGTGTTCGTTATGAAAGTTTCATTTTCAGAAATGTTAAACTACCCCTCCCTCAAAATAAATAGATTAATAAAAAATCAATGAATCAATTAAGAGTCAATAATAATTTTCAAAATGCACCATCGGATAAAAGAAATCATAAAATAATACTATGAATATGTGATATTGATTGCAAAATAATCAATTAAGGAAATTTATTTTACAACAAAGTTTTATTTTGAAGTTACGTAACCATGGCATTAAGTCATCTTCATCAAAGAGATGACGGGAATGTAAAAAGTGAGCAACTTCATTGTGATGTCATCACTTGCATACAAATGCAAAGGAACGTGAATATTGCCCCCTGAACTTCCACGAGCATGAGAAGAAAAAGAAATAGAAAAAAGAATGAATTATGAAATGGTAAAATATGAAACCCTTTACTGCATGTATATTTATATCAAAATGATATTTTGATGTTAAAATGTCTTGATTTGCTCGCTCACAACTTCATCATTCATTTTGTTTTATAATCGAATTGAACGACTTGATATGAAAAAATTCTGTCAATATTGGAAGAAATATAAATGTTTACTTTAATTGAATTGAAAAAAAATATGTCTAAGTTAGAAAATGCCCATACATGTGATTTTCAGTCCCTCACATTATCTCATTATGCCACCGGAGGTCACTATCCAGAGATTCCAAGTACGCCCCCTTCCCATCAAAATACCCCGGTTAAAATACCAACAATCTTATATCATATTGCTCCTATTTGGGCTGGGGCTGTCATACATTCTTATTTACCTACTTTATTATCAGAGATCTAAAATGTGGGTTTGTAGAACAGAGGGGTGACGAAACCCCAATCAAGTTTATAGAACATTCGATGAGCTTGTGAAACTAGACGTTTCCTTTACAGAATATTGCACACCAAAAACAAAATTTAACAAGAAATACCGATCTTAAACCCCCAAGAACAAAGGTAATGTTGTTTTTACAACCCAACCGCGTCAAAAGAACAACTTGCGAAACACATTACCACGTTTTCGCAAGCTTTAACATGCGCCAAAGCGCGTCCTGTGTACCCTAAAACGGGCAGACGACAGTTTACTGACGGATGAGAAAATCTGAAGGGGATTTTGCCGCCAAAATTCAGTTTCCAACCCGGCAAAAGGGGGAGAGCTTTGGTCTAAAGGGATTTTCGAGTTGTTTTGGGAGCTCAGGAAAGTAAGCCATTTCGGAAGGCAAACGTGATGGGGAAAGGAGCCCCTAGATGTTCCATGAAATTTGTGACGAAACTGGAGGGGGCGGAAGGCGGGGGGGGGGGGGGGGGCTGGGTTAAATACTAAATAAGATGACCATTAATGGATGAGTAAATGCTTTTATTGAGGTTCAGACGATGAATGTCAATTATTCTTAAATATTCGTAAAACTGAAGGGCAGTAGATTGCTATTGAAATAAAAATAAACCAAAATGAATAAAGCTATAATCAGAATAAAACCAATACTAAAATTAGATTGGAAAACAATACGAGAGATGCTAACTAGATTAGAGAAGCATCTGAGATAGAGACCATGGAATGTATGGGGGGATGGTGGTCTTTTGCCCCTACAAGTTTCCGCATCCTATTCTATCACATTTTCAGAAAATTCACGTGAAATATTGACCATGTCCTCCTTTTCAACGTTTAAAAAAATAGGCAAATACTTTTGATCACTTAGCTCCCTTGCTTACATACGTTTTCAAATATTTTGTGTAAAAAAGTAAAACCTCTACGTACGATCATAGGCCTTAACAAAGAAACTAATTCTACAACACGATACCTCGAAACGAGATATTCTATTAAACATTAATGAAGTGGATTCCAAACACCGTATTCCATAAACCATATTTTCTTGATAGATTAAAAGATAGGCCTGTTTTGTTGCTAGCTCAGGCAATCTTCAAAGATTTGGCAAAGTTTTTCCAATCCCTTTAACTTTATCCTCCAGCAAGTTGAATGCCTCGCTCTATTTATATTCCCCTCCCCTGTTCGCCCATGGCTGCTGTCTTCTGCTACCGTCACACCAACGAGACTACTCCAAACCGACCGATACTATGTCATTGGTAATAACCACGATAGCTTTGATCGGTCTGGAATCGGTTTCGGGGGTGCGACTGAGGCATATGGATTTAGGGGCATTTCTCATAGATTTACGCAGGTGAGAAGGAATCTCGTGAAATAAGATTCTTAGAGAAACAAACACTATGGCACATGACGACTCAAGTCGGCTTGTTGCCATTTGGTCCAATTCTATCTGGTCTGATGCCTAAATATAATAGTCCAACATCATTTGATATATTATCATTTTGATCCAAAAATGCATTTGGTCTACTAACGGACCTGCAAGGTCTACTGTTTGACCTTATTCCATTTATCGTTTCGTCTAAAACCATTAAGGACAATAGTCATTTCATCTTAATCGATTTAATCTATTATAAAGTGATAAAAAAATAAAGTGATATATATAAATGTCTTCCAAGGAACTATTTAGTCCACTTCTGATTGATGGTGATGATAATGATGATAATGATGTTGACGACTATGCTGTTGAGAATAATAATTATGATGATTAAGACGATGATGATAATGATGATGACGATGACTATGCTGTTGAGAATAATGATTACGATGATGAAGACGATGATAATGATGATGAGGATGATAGTGATGGTGATGATGACTAAGCTGTTGAGAATAATAATTATGATGATGAAGACGACGACGATGATGATGATGAAGACGATGATGATGACGACGACGATAGTGATGATGAATATGCTGTTGAGAATAATAATTATGATGATGAAGACGACGATGATGATGATGATGATGACGAGGATGATGATGATAATGATGATGATGCATCATGATGATGGTGGTAGTGGTGATGATGATGGTGCTGTTGAAGATGACGATAATGAGGACGATGCTGATAATGATAATGATGATGACGATGGTGCTGATGCTGTGGAGAGAAATGGTGATTATGATGGCGTTAATGGCGATGACGATGATGATACTGCTGCTGCTGTTGATAATAAATATATGGTGACAAAACTGACAATAATATCGTTTGATATCTACGCAAGGCCTCAATACAACAATCGGGATTATCTGCGAATATAATTTCATGTGTTAGTGTAATATATAAGTCTATTTTATAAGTTGCTTCTTAAACATTAAAACAATCAATTTCTTCCGCAACCATTTAAATAACTGGGTGCAAAGGTCTACCAATAACTGAGGGAAATCGAACCCCGATTACTCTAAGTGCGACATCTTATTCACTGCACCTTACAAATTATATACGAATGTTTCCTTTTATCCCTTTAATTCAAACAAGACCTTTACTCACATAATTAATTTCATTAATCATCCGCACTCATGAAAATATCGATACCGGAACAGATCGATTTTAAGCAGTCCCGCACATTTGCTGGTCCATGGCTAACATGATTGCTGGTCCATGGCTAACATGAATAGCCCATGTACCAACATTGCGAAATATATTTCAGTCCGTGGACCCTGGCAATTTTGGATCGATACTTAGCCGATACCCAGGTACCTGGGAATTAAGTTATGGTTTTGATCTTAACAATCACCTTGAATAATTTTTCATGATCTCTAAAGAGATTAATATTTAGTTTGCCAACATAAGGAGAGAGAGAGAGAGCGGGGGGCGAAATTTAAATAAGACAAGAAATGAGGCCAACTGATGATAATAATTTCCCAGGGAAGCGTTATTAATATCAATAATATATTTCGTTTCGTTTTGTGTGTATATGTGGGGGTGGGGGCGGGGGAACTCGATCATTTTTTTTTATTTATTCTTTTTATTCGGCGTTATTAATCATTGAGCAATGTGATATGATAATCATTCTTTTTCTCCAACATTTTCTGTAGAGTTGTTGTTGCTCAGTGGATATGTCTTCGGACTTTGAACCATAGGGTCCGGGTTCAAATCCCCCGCAGTCAAGACAGGTCCATGCTGGTAGAGAATGAATTCCTTGAATCCTCGAGCAACCGATCAGGGTAGCCGTGCTAAAGCCAGGGTAATAGTATGCAGCACTTAAAAATTATAAAGCGCTTTATAAAATGTTGCATATTATTATGGATAATGATTTTAAAATGTTTATTAGCATTAATGGCTATTGTAAAAGTTTATATATGTTATGAATTAGTCAATTTCTTTATAATGTTACATTATGTATTGTAGTATGTAAAACTTGTATGACTAGAATAGTGTTAAAAAGGATTTTTAGATGAAAAAATATAATTTTTAATAAATATTTACTTATTCAGTGTCATTCTTTTCATTAAGCGATGTGATATACAAAGGACTTTGTGCAATATTTTAACTATGAATAACTGTCATATCCTTAATTCATAATTATTATTTTTGTTTATATATATATATATATATATAATGTGAATAATAATCTGCTTTTATATAATTTGAAATCAACAAATTTGATAAATATAACTACAAAAAAAAATGTTGATAAAATAATTCGTCTAACGTGCTCGGAGCTAAAATTGAAATTGGTCCATGTCTATCAAAGGTCAAGTCCACCCCAGAAAAATGTTTATTTGAATAAATGTGGAAAAATCAAACTAGCATAATGCTGAAAATTTCATCAAATTTGTATGTAAAATAAGAAAGCTTTGACATTTTTAAAATTTCACAATTTTTCACAAAAAATTGATATGCACGACTCAGTGACATGCAAATGATGCCATTCACTCACCACATCTTTTGTATTTTATTGTTTGAATTATACAGTATTTTTTTTTTTTACAGATTTGACATCAATAAGGACCAACTTGACTGAACCGTATAGTATTAAGCAATGCTAATTCCACATGTTCAGGGAGGAAATAATTGTTGTTTCACTTGATAATGAGAAGAAAATTAGAATATTTCATATTTCATATAATAAAATACAAAATAAATAGTGAGTAGATGACGCCATAAGTCATTTTTATGTATCTATGTTACAAAAAAAAACCTTACCAAGTTCTCTTTTACAATATTTTCAGTTGAATAAAGATATTTTTGGATATCAAACCAGGTATGCAGAAAATTTTCACATTCCCTTAGTAAGAACATCAGTTTCTCAAAATAATATTTTTTTCAGAGGTCCCAAAATCTGGAATAGTATACCATTAGATATAAAATTAAGCCCATCATTAAATAGTTTCAAAAGGAAAAGGCAGTTTTATTTACTTCAAAACTAATCACAGGTGCAATGATTTTACTCAATAAGATGTGTGTATGGTGTATGTGTGGGTGTGTTTGTGTGTGTCTGTCCATTTTTTTCTTTTTGTATATAGGTGTTGATGATTGCATGTATGCACGTACCTTTTAGATTTTATCTTTGGTTAAAATCGGTTACATATATACTTTGGTTTATATTCATGTTTGGAGCTTGGCTTTTATATAAGGCTCAGTCTTTCTGCCACTCCTTATACTTTCATTTCTATCCGAGTAAAGTAATTTTTCATTCTCGTTTTTCTTTGTATCGTTTTGCTTACTGTTAATGTCATAATTATTTCTATCATATATTGTCTATGTTATTATGTCTTTATATATGTCTGTTTTTAATGAAAGTATTAAATAATTGAATTGAATTGAATCCTTCTGTTGGTGTGGACTTGTCCTTCAAGTTATATCCAGTTAACCCTTTTCATATTCTGAGTATCATCTCCAATCGATTAGATTTCATTCATCCCTTTGCCAATACTTCGGTGAGACAACAGGTATGACCTCTTTTTATCTTGAATTAATTTCCCATTTTATATTTCAATTGTTTGAATTGTTTAAAATGATCTCATTTTACATTTCCACATCATCGGAAGGCAACGTGATACAAAATATATCATCGTTGTTAATCATGATACTTCTATCGATACTCCGGAAGAGATCGATAATAATTACCCCTCGTTTCGCTGATCCCTTATTAATGCGAATCACCTTCAATCTTTACACAGCATCCGCTCAACCGGGGGATAGCAATCAATACCCACTTTCTATTTCCGAATAGGAGAAGAAAGGTCATTTTCTTTATGTTTATATACTTCGTTGATGGAATTTGCTCACAAAATCTACTAACATTACTGGCAAATGTTTATATTTTTATGTTCACATTTACTATTACCTTTCGTATGTACCGCTTTGTTCGAATTACCTGAAAAAGAAATACACAACCCACATTTTATTTTATTTTATTGATGTCTTTGTGATCGGTAAGCCAATACTATTTCCTCTTCTTCTTCTTCTTCTTCCTCCTCCTCCTCCTCCTCCCCCTCCTCTTCATCTTTCTATGATCCCCTGGTATATATTTCATTTATGCTTCTGTTCATGTTAACATAATGTTTGATTTTATATTGTCCGTTAAACACTAACTTGTTTTTGATGCTTATCGTGTCAACTGAATTCCAATAGAAATCAGTCTTTGAAATGTTTGAGCTTTTTAACAGTGTATAAATTAAAAATATTACATATTATATTTTATCTGATCTTTACTTATTTTATCTTCTATAGCAAGTTATGGGCGCAGTGTTACTTCATGCAATAATAATGAGGATGAGAGAAGGGGAGGGGAATAAAGAAGAGGGGGTTGGCAGACGAATCAGGGGAAAGGGGAAAAGGATGATGAAAGGAGAAAGGAGGTGCTTGGAGGAAGAGGGTGAAGAGGAGGGGGGGGGGGTGATGAGGAAACGGAAGAAAAGGAAGGGATGAGGGATACAAAGAGGAGAAGAGGGAGAGATGAGGAGGAAGTTGATGACAACGCGCTGATGAGGCAGGGAGGAGTGAGGAGATGATTATCAAGAGGACGGGGAGGAGGAGGAGGAAGAAGAGGAAGATGAGAGAGAGAAAGAGGGGAGCGGAACGAGTGGAGGAGGGGCGGGACGGATGATGATGATGGTGATGATGATGATGATGATTGTGGTGATGGTGATGATGGTGATGATGGTGATGATGATGACGATGATGATGATGATGGTAGTGGTGATGATGATGATGGTGGTGTTGATGATGGTGATGGTGATGGTGATGGTGATGATGGTGATGATGGTGATGATGACGATGATGGTAATATAATGATGTTTGATGATGATGGTGATGATGGTGATGATGATGATAATGATGATGGTGATGATGATGATGATAATGAGAAAATGGAGGAAGAGAATAAAGGAACCCAATCAATATTTGGGCCCTGTGGGATAAAAGTTACAATTATGGTAGCTTTGCCATGCAATTGTAACTTGCATAAAATCCTTGATTTTGATTTGCTCTTGATCATCGTTATCACAGTAGTTATACCATTGGATGGCGAAGTTATTGTAATAATACATTTTATCTAATGGGTCCCAGGTTATTTCACAGTCATACCCATGTACAGTAAAGGGAGGGGGCGGTGTCATAAAAATCACTTCTCATCACAAGACAGTGTACAACTTCCGATTTTTTTGCAAACGGGAGGGGGGCATGTCCACCAGGACCCACGCCTTCCTAAAGGCTTGGTCACACCGCCCGAGCGTTGTTGGAGCGGTCGTGGAGCGGTAGGGAGAGAGGGTCGAATTTCGCTCACAAAATTGGGGGAAAAATCAAGAAAAAAAATCGACCCCCCCAAAAAAAAACAATCGAAATCGAAAATGGTGAACGGTAGCGAGCGGTGATGATTTTTACCTCCGCTCCACGACCGCTCCAACAACGCTCGGGCGGTGTGACCATGTCTTTAAAGACAAAATGAAGGACAAACAATTTAACGAACGCGAAGTAACGATAAAGGGAGGTGTAGGCGCAACTACAAAGCAGCTGTGAGATGTAATTAAGACATAAATTTGTTTAAATAGAATTTCTTCGACCAATGAGATGGGGAGAAGAGGTTATAGGACCGAAAACTAAATCATCAGATAGGAAGATGTAAATGGGGTAAATTTAAATTCACCCTTTTTAACATTTTTTCCCATTTTCTGGTACTTTCTTCATACAAATCGACAAAATAATCCCCACATTACACATCCCTACCCGTACCTCTTCCAACCTAAGAATAATTGCCTTATATACTCTTCAATTTGAAACGAAGCCAATGCTTTCTGCCCCGTTAGGTTAATTCTTCCATATCTTGGAGAGCGATGAGAGCGTCTTTATTTTATCTTGAGTTCGACCGTATAACGCGAATTGATCCAGTCTTGTGTGTTTATTGAACGACCCAAGTTCAAGGACGGAGCCGGGTGGAAACCTAGATTCTCGCCATTTATTGTTAGTCTCTTTTTTTTACTGTAAAGCGAGCGGAAGAATTTTGGATTGTCGACGATCCAGGGGTCGTTAGTAAAGATATTCTTGAAAGAATTTTCTGATAATCTTAATACCCTGACTTTCTCGTGCATAGCTGCATAGGGGATAGTGTTCTTTATTAACTTGTTTAGCTTATAAATTGATCGGGTATTGTTTAAAATGTTTAAGTAATGTTGTTGTTTTTAATTTAGGACGCAAGGTTCATTTTCTATCCAGTGTTGGTCATTCATCAAGTTATTAATTTATTGATATATTTAGGAATATTTCATTCATCTACAGTTTTAAAAATTATTGAAGATAAATAATTATTTAAAATTGAAAAAAGGTCCGGAGACCCCACCAGAAACAGATATCGTATTATATATAAATGATTACAGATCATGGTCTAAAGGCATGAGCAATAGTGTACCTAGGATTTTCCACGGGAGGGGGGGGGGGGCAAAATCGTTATATCGTCCGCCAAAAAGATTGACGAGAAAAAAAAGGTCTTCAACCACAAATAAAGGATTTCGTACCAGAAAAAAAAATTGACAAGTAAAAAAAAATAAAAATAAAAAGAGGGTCCTCCCTTGCATGGGTTGTGACTCGTCAGGGGGAGGGACAGTCCCCCCATAGGTTCGCTAGTGGGCATGGGTCCATCTTTTGTATCAGCATCGTTATTTTCTCAAAATTATATTTGGTTCTATTTTTAAAATAGAAATTACCAGAATTACCAAATGGTATTAAAATCTAACAATGCTATGACAACTACGCCAATGACCAGCATGACCAGAGGCAAAATGAACCAACAAATTTGAGGGGGCAATATTTATTTAAAACAACAACAACAACAACTGAATCGGAAGCGATCGAAGCCAGCGAGCAAAAACAAAACCCGGTATCATATTTCATCCAGTTACCTGTTCTTTTGCTTTTCTTTCATTTTATTATATTATTTTTTCTTGATCGTGGAACTGAGGGATGGCCCCCAAGCCTCTCACACCCCCCCCCTCTCTCTCTACATAGGCCTATGCCAGTGCCGAAAACTACTAATGACAGAAAGGTTTAGCATTGAGTACACTGGCGACACAATGCATGCAATATGCAGGTTAATGAGAAACTATAACTTTTTACGACCAATGATATACATTTTTTGTCACTTTCCTTCTGATAATACGGTACCGTATATATGCAAAATAATGATCTGGTTATTAGAATTACGAAGAACATTCGAGCAAGAACATTATTATTGCTACTTGTTGGACTTGGCAATTACAGTGACTGGTAATTAGATAAAACCGAACTTGATGACAGCATTGTCAAATATTATCAGTATTTCACGAAAAAAATAATGGTCTGGTGATTAGAATTACACGAAACATTCGAGCAAGAACATTACTCTCGCTAGTTGTTGGACTTGGTAATTAAAATAACTGATAATTAGATAAAACCGAACTTGTGTTTTGTTTTATGACTGCATTGTCGAATATTATTATTTCTCATAATACCCTCACATGTTAACCATGCGGTCGGTCCTGGTCACGTTTAATAATGGTGGTTCAAAATAAATGAGGGCGTCATAACTAAACATTGACATATTTGGATATTTATTTCGCGTAATGGTAGAAGGGAGGTGGGTGGGGGAGGGCGGAGATTATATCGCCTTTCAGTAGTGTACTTACAAGAGTTTCACGATGTGTGCATTTTTTCATATTCTGCATCGCACCACAAAAGTAAAATATTTTTATAAAGCAGTGTATTGGAGGCGCATCTTCCAGAAGTAATGGGCATTTGTCCCCGGCCGGGGTAACTATGCCCGTGCTATGAGCAAGGCATTCAATTAACAATGCTCTTTCTATCCTGCTTTCAAATAAAAAGATCAATGGAAATGCTACAAGCATTATTGGTAACTAGGTGTGCACTTTAAAGAAAATGTAAAATTGGACAACATATGGGCAATTTTTTTTAAAACATCCCCCACCTGCACATTTTCTTTTCAGCCCATGCAAGGCATGGCGATGCAAGGGTAATTTCGTGAGGGGGGGGGGGGCATTACGCTATTTCCCTTTTCCATTGAATAACAGGGACACATTACAGGGAGTAACACAGTTCAGGCCTCTTTTTTTTGTATAAACCCAACTTTCTTTCTTGCATCGTTTTCTTCCTCTGTTTTTCTATTTCCCCTCTTTGCTGTACCACTTGTACTTAAAAAATAGTTGGGGTGGTCGTACTTGCCCTTTATACCCCCCCCCCACTGATTCAGCCTAAAATCCATCTCGTCCTTCCTCGATTGAAGACTTTTGTTCTTGGTATTTGACTTCGTATCTCAAGAATATGTGTCACTACAATCTTGTTTTTTTTTCTTCAAAGAACACATGCCAAAGAGTTTTTAAATAGATTTTATTACATAAAAAGTGCAACCAAGAGGTCATTCGATTACTTGATTTCGCGAAAATTAAATACTTTATGACAGTTGCCAGTCAGTTGCATATAGTGAGACTCGTTCATATAATGTGAATTACAGTTGATATATATCGTTGGTCATGTTGGTATTACATTTCTGGCAAAATAATTATATTTTATTGATCATTAAATTGTGGTGTTTGGTTATCATTTATACTGAATACCCTCACATGTTTCTAGTGTGTTTCCTCTGATCCACGTTTCAGTCTTGTGGAAAGATGTATTATTTTTTGTATGATCTCCAGGCTTCCGTGTATATATGGCTCTTGTCCAGAACGTTTTAAAACCGTCTCCAATAACTTATATTAAGTTTCTTAAAATTCTAGCTAATATTAAAATTCATACGAATTCTTTCTTATACTCGTGCAATGACATGAATGAGGTCAATTCGCAGTGACATCCCTTAATTCATTAAATGACTTTAAAAATTAATTTCCTCTTTTCTATTGGCTACTCTGTGAATGACCTTATAATATGTTCATATTACCCCCACCTCGACAACGTTAGCTAGGCCTAAACGATACCACGCACTTATTTTTTAACTTGAACCACGGGGGATACGTAAGTACTTGACTATTATCATGATTATGGGAACACTGAGGGTTCTATTATGTGTGTGTTTCTTATAATAAATAAGATTCAATTAATTTTTCATTTTGTTATTTTTTTATTACGTGCTTTAAATTTGTCCAGAGCCATCATGTTCATTTGAATCAGACCTTATTGAAATTACTTATTTTTGATGTTGTACAGAAGCATCTCGTTTTCAAGCACTGACCTATTTAAATTGACCAGAATGATTGTGGGGTCTGCTAAATAAAAACGAAAAAAACGACAAAGGCGATTCGAATTGTTGTTGATTTAGTTAAGTCATAATGTGATGTAAGTTCAATAAATGTGTTTTATGAGCACAACGCCTTTACAAATAATGAGCAGTCGGCCTATAACAAGAAAGTTGCAAATGCTTCAAACATTGATTTACCAAGAACATATTGCTTTACGTTTTAAACTCCCTCTTCTCATTATCTAAGAAACCAAAACATTAACATCGGCTACAACCGCTTCGATTTACGAAATAAAAAACGGAATATCACCATTTCATCAGAATATCATAGTCACCATTTTTATTACCTAAGCCATTCATTGAAACACTTTCATTGATTAGGAAAGCGCATTGAAGAATCGTAGAGATACGACTCTACGATTCTTCAATTCGTATTTCATTCTTTCTACATGCTTTCCACTCTTTACTTAACTTAAAGAGTGACGTCAGTAAAAAGCGACCAATCAGGGCGGCATTCCTCACTCGTCAGCGAAAGTTGTACGAGTAGCTATCGCACTATCCGAAATCCACTAAAATTCCACATTGACAAGCGCATTGTCGAACACTCGTTCATTATCCATGCGAAACGGTGAGTGTATATTACACACTCGGTAAAATAGCTTTTCTGCCATTCGTCATAATATTTCGCACCCGAACATCATAATCTGACGTTTCGCTCTGCATGAACCTTCGCACACGTGTTGGATATATACAAAGTCAAGTTCATAATCGAATAACTTGCACTCACACCCGCTCTCCCCTTCTCAACATCCGTTCTCTCCGAAATCCGATTCAGATACACAGTGTTCAAACGTCGGAGAAGTTAGGAAAACTTTTGAAGGATTGGTGTCTTGACCTCGCCAGATTCCTACTTGGGAGCCAATTGTGTATGGAATTGACTTATCGCCTTTTGTCACCCCTTTTCACTTTTAAATAATCTTGTATTTTTCATCACGGATACCCCTTACTTGAGCAGTATTCCTGGTCAATGACTTGCATGGATATGTGAAAGGCATTGGCGCTTTTTAAGTGGTTTCACCTCAAATCGGATCGGCGGGAAACGAGTCGAGAGTTCTGAAAGTTCTTAATTCGTTCGATATCAAAGTTATCGACTATCGTCTATTTATTACGTCGTCTGCACGTGGACATCAGGATGAAAAAGTGATTAACACATCCGTCTTCATTCAAACAACAACTTTCCCATGGTCAAAAGCAAGCCACTTTATCCAACCAATTGAATTCTAAAGTTGGGACAGTTGACTGATTTTGTCTTTTCTTTAGCTCGCATCTCCTCCCCTCCCCCTTCAATCCGTTGCTCTCACTCGCACCAGTACCGAGGGATAAAAAGCCGTGCGTACTAAGCGTAGCGAGGCATATCGCTAAGGGACGCCACGGGGAGTAGTAGTCTGACACATTTCGCTCGACTCTCCATTCAAAACTACTGTCTGTCATACCTGTCTTTGACATAATAATCGCTACCTCTTTTGGAACGGACTTCAGTGACATGTATCTGTCGTTATCTTCCACAAGTGTTTGCTAGATTGCTTATCCGAAGGACCATCAGGGCATTTCCACTTGTACTTTTTTGTGTGTTTAACTTGGAGGTTCTTCTCTTGGGGGACCATGTACCGCATCACACTTTACGCCGCCTTCGTCGGCCTGGTATGCCTGGGAAGTCTGATCGATGCCGTCGAAGCCCGCAGGAATGGAAGGAGGAGGAACAAGAATTACGGAGACGATTCTGCCTCAACTGGTGATGTTGACAAAGTGAGGCCGACGCCAAGGAGACCTCAGATCCCACTCAAGGCAGAGATACAGCCCCCGCATTCCAGAGGTGTCCCAGGTATGTGCAATTAGAATCCTTACGTTAGAAACCATGGGAGTATTGTCTATTGATTTTATCTCCATCATTTACCCCAAGCCCAAAACAAGTAGGCCTACCTTATTTCATGACACCGTGATACGGCTACAAAACTCAGGGGTTGCTAACACTGTTCTGCCACAGGTGTTTCATTTAGGGTTAACACGGGCATAACCGGTCACAGCCCATTAAGGCGGCTATACCTTGATATAATTACAGAAACACAATCAAGCACGGTTTTTTTTATTCTCATTACCACAACCTACAATGACCCACCTGTTTATGAATATCAATGGTTTCCAACCCCAACAAGAATAACCAATTTGCATCGCTAGGATGTAATTTTCCTCAAATCTTATCCAACTTGATTAAACCAATCTAGTCACGGTAATTTAGCCAAAGTTCCTATCAGATTTTAGATTATGATAAAAATCAAATCATCCCGCATATTTACAAGTTTAATCCAAATCATCCTCGAAAAAAAATATTTGTATACATTCCTTTTTTGCCATTTACACAAGCATGCCTTGAATATTTGCTCGAGCGATATTATTTGTGAAAAAAGGCGCCCCGTTTGGAGATGGTTATCGGGACCATCATTCGGAACAGCTCTGATTACAGATAATAGCAACTCGGTATCGTTTTGGGTCAGGAAACTCCTGTTCCTATTCTAGTCTATAAAGGGCCACAGACATACACAATTAGTTTGGAAAGAGTCGAACAAAGGACGCGGCATTCACAAATATTCATCGCAAAATTTACCGTTTTGGTGCTCTTAAAAATCGTAATCAAGCTTTGATTAGTGAGGATATATGGGAAGTATTTTCATATCCATGTGTGTGAGCGAGCATGGTGAGCGTGTAGTGTTTGTGCATGTGTGCTCGCATACATGTTTACAGAAGCGACCAAAGTTTTTAATGATGTATGGTAAAATGTTAGGGAAACCTGCTAAATGATCAACGATCGTTTTGAGCGCGATGCGAAATATCTGCACGATTTTTTTGAAATCCGTGTGAATTTAAGTTGTGAAGTTTTTACCCATGAACTTTACCCGAACAGCTGAGTAGCGGGAATGGAATGAAATGGAGAGAGGGAAGGGGGGGGGGGGGGGGAGAGGAGGGAGAGATTAATAAAATACCAACACGAACTGTAACCGCAGATATGGGAAAGATAGTTATTAATAACTGTTCGACTGTCAGTGTGACCTGGTAATAAGGTTAAAATGAATGATTAGATTCGAAATAAGAATAAAAACGTTGCCATCCGCAACAACCGCAAGATGCGCCCGATGGTTCCCCAAAGAATCAGCGAAAAAGAAAAATGGAAGAAAAAAAGGATGAGCAAAGATATTGCCAGGGACAGATAATGGCCATTTTAATATACTACCAGTGGCTCGTAAGTTGATGGTAATCGCTATCGAAAAGAGATATGCAACAACATTTGGGGGAACCTTTCAATACTCATCCTCGTGTATTTTTTAAGACCTAAAATACATCGTAAAAATACAATTCTATCATCATCATGATCGCAATTTTAAAAGGTCAGCTCAATGAACATTTTGTGTTCATTTTTAATCATGATTTGCAAAACGACATATGATGTGTGGTTGAAAATTCAAGAATGTTTTCAGAGACAAAATCGAATCATATAACTCTGTAAGCCATGGGTAACACGCACTCAAGTTCGATCTTTCTCTTGGAGTCTAGGGGTAATAATTTGTTTTGTTGGGGTGCAAATTTGTACCCAATGTCAAAGACTGGTGTTGCAATTACAGGTTGACGCCGAGGCTATTCGTAATTCGAGCAATTTGTCGCGTCAAAAATATGACTTTGTCGAAATAGAATTGATAAGGAAAACTTATGTTGCCGGGCGAGGGAAGATAGTTAGTGGTATAGTTTATAATGACTCGTGTATACTTCCAAATATACCGTCGTTTTCCTCTCTGTTTACTGTTGTACAACGTATAATTTACCGATATATTCTGATTACATTTACTGACGTTCGTATCATCTCAGAAAACATTGATCTAGTTCGTGTCACTATTCAAAGATGCTATGTCCATTCGTTCAATTTTGAATACAAATTCCTTTCAAAATAGATCAATGTATTGCAAGTGATGTTTATCAATACATATTATTTAAACAATTAGAATGAAAACTCTAACTCTGTGGGGCCATCAGCACACAAAAAATATACAACTGACATATTTAGTATACCGTTAGTTATGTAAATCATTTTGAGGTTAACCAGTTGAAAATTCATAAAATACCAGCAGATGAATTGTGTTTTTAATTAATAATTCTTCGGATTTAACGTCTTGGGTTTAATACTCAGCTAAATTTCACTTATAGCATTTAATTATAGCTAATACAATGGCATAGAGAATGCACGATAAATATCCACGAACTTTATTTCGTTTCCATTTTTCACAAATTCTCCATCTTGACCAGTATTTTCTTCTTTGGAACACGCTTTTCGTCACACCATTTACAATGGTTTACATTCGTTATACACCATCCAATTTCCGCCTGTCGGTACACTCAGAGAAACCCAGACAATAGAAAGTCATCACCATACAACTCCATCACGGATAGTTTTGTCTGATAATGATTGTGATATCAAAATGTTCATTATCCAAGTTGAACTTGTGGTCAAGAGATATATTACACGGTAAATAGTAAATGATTGACTTTAGCAAGGTTGGTTAGTTGAACGACAAAAAAAAATGCAACCATAATGTGTGGATGCCAATGAATTGGGATCTTTTTTAAATGGTATATTGATATATTGGCACGTTTAGAGGAGGTTTATAGGTGCTGTGTTACTCAACCGGAAAATTGGATCTGTAGTTATTCACAAGCTGAATTTCGTTATTATTTTACCCCAAATTCATTAAATCTTCCGATTTCACTATTGTAACTAAAACGAATCGACTTTGATTTTCATGGCAATTAATTCACAATCCATATTGAATTTTACTGAGATCTGAATATAATGTCATTATGCGCATACCACCACAGTGGTAGAACATGATGCTCCCATTTGATAAACGGGGGGGGGGGGGGGCGGGCTAGCGAGCCTTTGATTTTATGTGACGGTTCAAGTTGGAAATCATGTATGACAGGTGTAGACGGCTACTAATTTACGCCTCGACTAGAATCAGGGTCTCACTAAAATGCCGACAGAGCTTGGACCCGAATATAACCCCTTTCCTGTTCCCCTATTAGCCACAAATTTAATATTTTGAATAAGAAAGACCACCGAAAAAAGTAACTCATTCCCCCATTCATTAGGTGTGCTACTGCCCACCGTTAACTCTAGCTGTCTAGTGAAACACTTAAAAACAGAAAGAAGGGTGTACGTATTGTGATTAGATTCAGTAGGACTATGTAGCTCTTTTTTATATTAACTATCTTAACTTTGAATTTAAATTGAATCATCTGAATAATGCATCTGAAAATCATAATTCTATTGTTTTTTGTGCAAGCTGTTATTTTGGGGGCCCGTCAATGGAAACTAGAAGTTACTTTCGCACACTTCTAGATAATTCTACTCTACATTAATTGCTCAATTCTACAAAGATATATCGTGATGATATGATATCATTAAAGGGGAATTCAAAGAGAGTCGGCATTTTCTGCTCTCATTTGAAATTTGACGATGTTTGCTAGTTTATGTATACATCCAAAAGCATGCGCTATCTTATCATCGAAATATCAAATTGATGGAAAATGAGTTTGAACGGAATGTTAAAGAATGGGCTAAACTGAATCGGAACTGTCTCTTTATTGGGCAGTGTGGGATGGTCGTTAGATGTTTTGCCGAAATAAGAAAGCATCAAAGTACAAAATACAGATTTTTATCACTTTTCATATACATATGATTCATGTTAAATGTAGTGGAATATTACTCTCTTGATTAACTGAAAGTAAAGAAAAAAAAACATTAAATCAGCGAAGTGTTAAGAGACAAGCAGTAGACAACCTTATTACATGCATTCAAGCTTCAGACAAAAACCTCATCGCACTCCGTATTTCTTGCTCGATAGATTTATCGCTTTTCTTTTGAAGAAGGTGTTTGATAGCTGCTATTGATAAATGATCCAATTCCTTCCTTGGCAGCTGCGCACGACTCTATTATCACCCAAAGAGAATCAACTTTTATTGTCCTTTCACGACCAATCATCGAGTCTATACGATTTGATGACCGAATGCCGTCGAACAATGCCGAGCGGGGTGACGAACAATGCCGAGCGGGCTAGGAACAATAGGGAGGGAGAAATCGATCAATTTGTACGACTCAATAAATCTGAAAGGGGGAAATTAGATTCGGCGTGACAAAAGGGAAGTGATTTCCTACTTGAATTCAGCCGAGATTTGCCTGTCGGGGAAGCGGGGGACAATGTGGAAAGTAACAGACTGTAGCAATATCATTGTCAATTAATTACTGGTATCAGCCGCAATTATGTACACATCTAAGAGGAACAGGTGAGATACGGAAAGAGTCTTTTACCTAACTGTCTCGCTACAAGCTAAATCCAATCCTTTTCACTGCCGATAGCTAATCATCACAGTAGATTAAGCATAAACAGAAAGGATTCCCCTTAATGTTGTCGCTAAAAAGCGAGGTGACGAGATTGGCGAAACGCACAAAAGGCAACCCAATGTTAACAAGGAAACCAAATTAGGGTTGTAATGATTAATTTTCCTCTCTTTATATGAACAAGTAGAAGATTAATAGTGAATATGTACTGAAAAATATTTAAAGATACTCGGTGACATCGGCATGGTTGAGGGTACTGCCACTAAAACTGAACGATCCCATATTTTCAGGAGACGGCATGAGTGATGCAGGGGGTCAAAAGGGTGCCGAGATCGAACGTGCCTTTAGATCGGGAGTCGTACTTCCCAGTGACACGGCCAATTTGTTTTAGCAATTTTTCAATTATTCGCCTTCCCACCCGTACTGAAAGCGGTTCAACTACTACAGGATAATTATAATGTGGACGTTTTTCGAAAGAGAAGTTCATACAACACGCTTTAAGCCAGATTTCCAGTGTCTTAATTCATGAAGAATCACTTTTTAAAAGTATCAATCGCATGGACATATCCATATACACACAGGCATGAAGTAAATCTCAGACCGACCTCATTTTGGAGATTAACACAAATTTTGAGGGAATTTTAGGGAATTTTAGGGAATATTTTTACTTGAATCAACGTATCATTCACCCAAAGCCATGCGTCTTGTCAGTGTTTGATTAGTTTTTGGTTGATACAAATTCTCAATTATTTTTAAAGCTAAATTGAAACTCTAAGAACGCGCACTCCATCCATCACGAAATATTCCTGTTTAACGTAGTTTTTAACAAATTTTTCACAAATTTCGATTTTCAAGTTGAAGACGACAAAGTGCCGTATGAACATTACTAATAGGGGTCAAGCATAAAGCATAGCCCTAAAAAGAAAAATTAAATTGATCAAAGAAACAAAAGACAATCTTGAACTCTATCACAAGTTCGTCACCCCGAGTCCGTTAGAGTTTTTACGATAATTTTCCCACGTCCTCGCTTGGGTTGGAATATGATTTCATCTTCCTTTGCCCAAATATGGAACACAAGTTCAAGTGATGTGGTAGGAACCATTGCTTAGTCTCGGCTGAATGATTCTGGATGTTTGATGTTGACTTTCATCCGTTGAAAGGGCGGGCTGTGGCTTTTCGGTTGATTTATCGCGGTAGTGGAGGCGTGAACAAGCCATCAAGTCGTACCTCGCGTCCGACATTGTTCTAAACTCCTTGAAGTGTGGCTGGTGGATTTGATGCTTCTTTTACTTCTTGAAATTAAATGAATATGTTTCTTCCTTTAATGTCAACTTAGATGCACTAATTCACCAGTAAATATAGTATTTTCAAACGGGGAGGAATTAATGGGAATGAAAATTATCTCCCTCTGATTTCGAATTTTAATGTTCTTTGACTTCTTGTGAGGATCTTTGAAAGAAATCGGAAAAGGCGTGTGCCCGTGTACAAATCAAAATAAAATAAAAATAAACGTCTAGGTACTTGTTAAAGCGACAATGCGTAAAGCTCATATTTCACTCGTCCATTTAGTAAGACAAAGACCAATGTTAATTCACGTTGAAAAAGTGGCAAAATGACAAACTATTGTACGATTCAAGGTATTCTGTAATGAGAAATCAAACAAGCAATAAGGAGTCGATGATTATTGAACAGAATGTGACATAGACTTCTACGAATTATAGATAAGACGATTAATTGATGCTATATATAGAATAAAATAAGAGCATTGCAGTTCATACGCACAGTGCGTACATATCATTTCTGTCCAAAAAAACCCGACCATTTTCAGAACACATGGAATGTGGGTTCAATGAATTCACACTTAAAGACAACTCTGTATTACTTCTAAAACCAGAAACAAAATCTCAGATATTTTGGTAACAGACAAACGGATAAAAGAATAACGTTCTGGAAGGACAGTCCTTTTCAAATCCTTCACAAGTTTGTAAATCTTGTTTTAGTTCTGCTAGATTCGTGGGGATTAAAACAGTGGAGAAAAGCTCTCCTGGCGCTGGGTCCGTGTTAGAATTTACTCATTCACATCGTACGGCGCCAGTGTACAGCGCACATGGGGGTAAAGACAGTCCCTGCAGGTTAATATCATTTTGTTCTATTGTTTTCGACACAGCGGTGTTCTTTTCATATAATATTGATCAATTCTTAAACAAATGTTATTTATGAATTGAAATATATCTGTTGCAGTGCTTAGAGAGCCCCCGTGTGGATAACCGTTTCCCTCCACAAAGTTCCCCAGGGAAAACCAATTAAGCCAGAAAATTACTGAATAATTATCTGTCGACATTGGTCTTTGACTCCTAATCGACCACAATTTAGAGAACTCTTAACAAACGTATATCATGCATGAATTCTGAAACTGATTTGTATGTTTTGATATCAGATAAGATGGCTATCTTGTCGTGTCATCTCGACTATCTAGATTTCCCGTCAAAAGAATACCGCAATGAGTGGGAGAAACACAACTAAATGTTTTGCTTTGTGAAGTCGTAAAAAAAATATAGATTTTCTGGGGTATTTTCTTCTTGTAAACACTCCTATTTGAGCAAACCGCGTTTATGATAGATATTTCCACAGATATTATCATCACTATTGGTTGTAAGGGCCCGTGTCGTGGTGTAACCTATGATAATTCGGCGTATACATGGACTATTATGTTGCGACACAATGCTAGCAATGTGAATGCCCGGCAATGAAAAGTCGAAAATATTTGAGATGAAAGGATAGACAGTAATATGTGGGTCTTCTTGCCTTTGTACGGCCGTGGCGAGGTTTTTGTTGGAAAACAAAATGAATAGGTGATTTTCATTCCATCTTTTGAATCGTGTTTGGTTGCCGGTGGATGCCATGAATGGGAAAACATCCTCGGTATATTATACATGTCAATACGAATAATATACATGACACATGAGGAGGGGTTTGGGGCTATTACCTGGGGGAGGGGTTGAGGGTTCATGAGCCAGGGGGAGGGGTGAAATGTCAATTGAGATAACATGTCTTATGAGGAGGAGATATGGCTACATGCAGGGGAAGGGGGGAATAGGATCCTGAGATCGGGCAAGTGAGACCATGTATACAGAATCGACATGGCATATGAGGTGGGGTGGGGTAAGGAGGTGGGATGGGGTAAGGGATATTAACTGGGTGAGTAAACCAAGTCAATACGAAGAGGGGTAGGGTTACCAGAGGCAGGGAGGGGAAGGTAAGGGGGGTATAGGGTTCGTGAGACGAGGCGAGCGAAACCACTTGATTATTGTTCATAGGGCTTTGCAGCGATATCTTCGTAGACCCACGCGTAGAGTTTTGTGTATGATTTGCCACAATGCCGTGACATGACTGTTGGGTCACACAATAGAAGAACATATATAACTCAGAAGGTGATTCCGAGGTTCTATGTATGTACCTCTGAAAAGGGAGACTGAATAGAACTTTCTAGTAATTCAGGGCCATGAAATGTATCTGGCAATTCCCATTCTATGGAGACCACTTAAGAAATGCTTCTAAAAGTTTCTTGGAGAATATGGGGGGGGGGGGGGGTTAAAAAAAGACAAAAAACAAGAATATAACCTTTTTTACGCATGTGGGTCCGTAGTATATTTTGGGACGAATATCATCCCTCAAATTTGTCCATAGCTTGCTTCAGCGGCTGATGTGTTCTTGAAGCACACATCCTAAATTTGAGCTTGACCTATATTCCTGTATGTTTTCTCCTATAGTCTTTCTCGCTGTCTATCTTTCACATTCTCTCCCCCTTTCTCCCCAGAGCTCTCTCTTTCCTTCTCTTCTCTCTATCTCCCTCTCTCTTCTTCTCCTCATCCATACATCCATCTTCCACCCCGCTACATCCTTGCTCCATGAGCGACCTTTCCTGTCTCCAGTCGACCGGTATAATATGGGTCAGGCGTATCGCCCAAGAAAAAGGGCGGCATGAAGGATGGGGGAGGGCTCCAGCTTAGCAATCTATTAAAAAACAGGGAGAGAGGAGAGGCATCTCCATGAATGAAAATAACATTTCTCATTAATGTTCATGAATATTCAGTAAGTTCAGGTATCTTAAGTCAGTGATTGCTAATTATGGGTGATTATGATTGCAATAGGGGAAGAGGGGGGGGGGGGGGGCTGGTCACACCCACAATCACCATACATATTTCATTCGTCCCTTATTTCCCCTATACCTTGATCCCAAAGATCTAGTATTTTAATCTTCCAAACACGAATCTTTCAAAGAATTTACAAACGCTGCTTTCAAGCGGAAACTCGAGATCGCAGCGATGAGGGAAGGAGACGGTTTTGAAAAAAAAAAACTAAATATCGACAAACGGTCAAATCTAATTTCACAGTTGACGAAGGTCCTTGGCTTACCTATATTTTCATCACAGATATTTGAAAAGGAAAACGCAATGTTGAGATTGGAACGGGCAACCGACCCATCCAGAAATCAATAAGTAAAACATAACCCATTTTAAAATGTATGTTTTAAATAACCCCTTTTCACTAGACTGATCGATAACCTTTAAACGGTCTCTAAATAAAAGTGGTACACTTTTAGATTTATTTTTGAAGATTAGGGCCTAAATGATTTTAATTGGCATGTTGTTTGAATCGAAGCTCCTTGAACGTTATAGAAAGTTGGTGTAAGAATAGATCTTAGTTTTTCTTCGACGAGTACTGCTAATAAACCAGTAATTCGCATTTTCAATTGATAAGCTTTGCTTGGATATTAACATCCCTCTATTATGGAACGCCACTGAAGTGAGGGATATTTTGATTAAAATCGTGACACCTCGAAACACCAGCGACTTTAAGAAAAGTTTCTTATCGTTTAAAATATAAATGATATCGGAAGTAGGGGCTCGAGATTTATTATTATACATGTGAAAATGGACAATAATACCCGAAGAAGGGGGGGGGGGGGGGAATGAGTGCGATTGAAAAGAAGAAGAGGAATTTTATAATGGGTTAGACGAAAATGAACAAGTTTTTTTTTCTCAAAACAAAATGGTCATCGCTGTAAAGTGTGGCAATCCTATTAGGTGCCATAGCACCAGTATCGTCATCAAACATGATGAATCAAAAGTAGCAAGAGCGAAGAAGAAAAGGGAGAAAAGAAGACGACCTGGGCTCTTTAGTTCACTTTAACGATCTTAAGTAATACCCTACACAAGAATAGGTCCTACTGGACAATATTAGACGATGAAAAGTGGCGATACAATAGCACTTTATAGCACAAATAGAGAAACTTTACAAGCGGAAGACACCTAAATGCCATTCAAGGAAACAAAGGGAATAATAAAGGAAGAGACTGCAAAAACGATTCAATGAAACAGAAGCGATGGGAAGAGGATAGGTGTATCTTTTTTAATAGCTTTCGGAATTATTGCCATTTTATGTCAGTTGGTATTCCCTGCCTCGTTTTGTCATTGAAATAGGAAAATCACCAAACTCTCATTGAAAGACCTCATGGTATGCATTTTCTTATTTTAAGTTTTTCGACTTTAACTTATTTGAAGTTATGATATCGATTTCATTAATCTACATAAATACATATTTTTACAGTAGGGATATACTTCCAAAATTGTAAGTTTAACGATAAAGCCCCATGTTTATATTCGTTTACCAACCGATGGCTAAAAATTGGTAGGTCTTGATTTTAGACAACTAAAAGGTTTTCTTCTATTTTTAAGTAATTTCATTTGCAAACAAATTTTCGATGGTTTTAGACCTATTTCAGAATATATTCCAGAATATATACTCTCTGCATGACTGGTAAGCAAATGGACATACCTTTGATGGAATATGCAGAAACATTAAGGCACCCACGGAAAATTGGAAATATCGGACAATCTTGACCAAAAAATGCCCACCTCCCACCAAGCGATTCATGCCCCAAATTCGGCAGCGCATTCACGCGCCCCCATACCCATATTCCCAAGGGATGTCGCCGATTTTCCCGGGGACGAGGTGGGTCTATTGTGCAAAAATGGTAGATCAACATAAACTACTTAATGATCATTAAACATCGCGGAAGAGGCCAATCGAATCCCAGGATTAAAGAAATGGAAGATGTCTTTAGGAGAATTAATGCCAAAATCGGTGATTTATATTACTAGAACCTCTTTAAAAGAGACCTTTGTCATGTTTGTTGTTTTGTTGAAGCTATTTTTTAAGCACGGGTTTGAACAGGTCACAGCCCGTTCATCCATCGTCATATTAGCTCAACTAAGTTTATATTTACGCAATTTGCATGAGAGATTGAGAGTGGGGAGGGGTAAAAAAAGATAAAAAAAGGTCGCTTTTGACATTAAATAATGCATTGCCGGTCCCGATGCAACAAGGAAAAAAAATATGATAGCGAATCGACAAACATATTTTTTTTATATTTATTAATGTATATTTGTCGAATCGAATGTATTTTGCTCCCAGGGATTACGATCGTAATTTCAGCAACGATCATGTTTCCAAATCTCATCTTGCTATGACGCGTTCTCACTGCTGCGTTAATCCGTTGACCGATATATCAGCATTAGAGCATAATGGCTTGACTCTTCGGGCCCGCTGTAAATAGCGTTCCGTTTAAACGCTTCCATTTTTGTATGTCGTAATTGCGCGTTTCTGTTTAGTCAAAATTAGATTATGTTTGATTTATTTAGTTTGTTTGATTGTAAAATTCTATTTTAAAATGGGTCCCTGGTTTAGTTCGTCGTAAGTAATCATTGTAACGGTTAGCGTTAGGTTTGTAATATTTTTTGTTGTTTGAAGTATACATCAAGGTTGCAAATGCAAGGGTTTAACAAATATGTGTCCCGGAATGACGATGTGTCCACGTCGTATCGTGCAACCGTTAGTTACACTTTCAGCTCAGTGAATAGGACCCCCCTCATCCTATTTTAAGTGTCATATTTTTGTTTTACGGTGAAGCTTGGAATTTCAGAGGTCAGTCTTTGATTTATCCGTTCATGGATGATATCATTTTCGGCATGTTTTGGCGATCGGGGTGTCTGTTTTATGATCGGAGATGCACGGTGGGGGAGGACACATAAAGCTGACCGTAACATCGGACACTGGTCATGCTGGTTGCGACGTGTGTACCATGTGTAGACACACTTTAAAAGCGTGTAGTTTTAACTATATACCTTATATAAATACAACATGACAGCACAAACTATGAATCATTATCGTAAGAAAAGGCCTACTTTTGATAAAATTCTATGGTTCCGAAGAAGAGAAACATATAAATTTCTGTGCTCGGACAAACTTGGCGACAATAAATCAGACATTTGAAATGGGAGTTTTGGTTAATCAGAGAGAGGGGTAAACGGAAGGAGGGGGGGGGGGGTGGACAGTGACAAGGTCTTTAAAAACAAGAATGTTATGAATTTTCTTGATTTACGACAAGGCAAAGTTACGGACACCGTAAACGTTGGTCAAATAATCAGAGCATGACACACAATATAAAGTGTGAAATCAGTATGACCTTCATGGTAAAACTAATATTCCATCAAGGATAAAAATGCTATCGGAAGAAGCTAAAAAGTTAGAATAAATTATGATGTCGTTGAACTCGATAGTAGATCAAGTGTTTGATACATCGGGATTAAGATTAAGTTAAAAATATGAAATGGAAGAAAGTCGTATGAAATTGAATGACGAACGATGAAAGTGAATGACGAAGAATGAAATTGGACGAAGTAGCCTTTTCATTTAAAAAAAATAACTTGAGGGATAACAAAGAGGAAATATTTCATATATTATTTGAAACGTGACAGTTCTCTCCGTGACTAAACTTTGATAATAGAGCCAAATTAACTACCACGAAAACGCACTACTCTGGCATTCATTATAATTAGATCGTCCCTTCATGTCAAGTATAATGATTTCATCGATGACACTGCGGTGGGGATTTTATTATTTAAATGGATTAAAGATCAAACAGCAAAATCCAATCGTACAATTGTACATTCATCATGTTCATTCGCCAGTCATAAAGAGATCTCTTTTATTTTGACAAATTTTATTATGAATCACATCCCACCATCGGCCGCGTGTCCGAAGTTATAGAGCCCGGCAAGAAAATGGAAATATTGGCTGACATTCAAGAGGTGTTAAATTCCCGACCTCCTTCCAAACAAATACAACAAATTTCCCGCCTCTTTTACTTACCTCTGTTTTTTGGCTAAGTAAATCACACACCCAAATGGGCTCTTCAGCCGTCTGCTCACACAAACCACACCGGGGAGCATCAGGGAGGAAATATGTCTCTGTCTGAGTCATGGCCCGGTCGATCACAGCTACGTCTCCCAACTTTCTCTCGTCCACCGTCGAACCTTTGTCGGAGGACCCCGTCGCCGCCTTCATCGCTATTTACGGTCAGCGAGTCGACAGGTTTACCCCTATACAGGCTCCGCTATCGCCTCGCCTGGTTCATGGCGGTGACGAAGTCGATGCACCGTGGAAGTCTAAGGCTTAATCCCATTGCGTTTCATGATTCACCATTTGTGGCCAACTCGGAGCTTTAATTTGAATCGCATTTGTCCTTTTTTTTCTCTCTTTTCCTGTTTTTATTAATACATGTAAGTCAAAGATTGCACGGGTCACGACAAACGTCGAATTATCTAGAGGGTAATTCAATCGTTTTGAGGCACATGTTGTGACATCACGGCGGAGTCCCGAATACACTTTTGTCACCTTTAAGGTATTGTTTTCCTCTTCTTTCTCACACTTGTGAGAAGATCGCAGACCATGCCCTCTGAAAGTGATCTTATTCTAACTGAATCCATATATACGTTGTTGTTCGAGTCCTGATAAATCATTACGAAAACAAAAAGCATATCAGAGTTATAAACCTAACTAGAAAAGTATCCGATTTCACGTCCCACCATTTTAAATACAAATATGCAATTCAAAATCTAATAAGATAAATAGGACTGATTTAATTTGATATAGATAGGATGGTTTGATATGAAAGAAGAAAAGAAGGAATTATTGAAAAATAACACAATAAGACAATAAGAATAAAAAGGCGATTAGAGTGAAAAAAATCCTAAAATTATAAACCGTAATCATTGTGGCAAAGCAAAGCCCTTATTTAGTAACAGTTATCTCTGTCCTTAGAATAATTATAGTTGTTGAAGGGAAAAATAGATGGCTCCCTTTTTATATTGCTTCGGGCTTGGAATCTTCCCATTCTTCAATTGTACACCGAGAAATAATAGCCGCTTTATGATCATTATTTGCACGAGATACGCAAGTGAGAATGGGATCAAACTCGACCTGAATGGACTCATACAACAAAAGCTCGTTCCCGTTTTCAAAAGAGGTATGAATGCATACCAAAACGATTTATACAAAGACGATAATGTGTCTTTAATGTCATGTCGTGCAAGAAATGCTCTGTATGCTTGATTAATTGTTGGTTGGGATATTTACGAGCCGTTTCTGTAAAATTCGCTTCCCCTTTTTTCGGTGGAAGGTATCAAGAAGAAAATCACCATAAATACGGGAAATCAGATTATGGAGTGACAAGGATTGGAAATGATACTCAATACTTTTCAAGCAGGCAGTGGAAGGGAGGGGGGGGGGGTGTAATAAAAACAGACTTCTCATATAAGTAAAGAAACATTGACTAAGAAAGAGTCCGTTGCAATTACCTTTTCATCTACAAGAAAGTTAGTCAAGATGTTTGACAGATTATCTCGATTGAAATCAGTTGAGAAAAATATGGTTACGTTCAATTTCTGATGAATATTGAGTCAGAACAGCTTGGAATCGTTGAGGTAATGTAGACTACACACTTTTATGGAATAAAACATTCTTCTACTCATGGGCAACTTGATCTCCTGGGCGAGATAAACGTCATGACTTCACAGGAACTCCCAATGAATATTAATAAACACACTGTTTTAAACAATGTTTTCATATGCTTTTTTTACACACTAGTAAGTGATATGGTTTACTACCAAGAAAGTATTGTATCTTATGTCTTGTGACATCATACTAAAATTGTAAATGTTTGTTGAGTTACTAAGAACAATGACTTTTGCCCTCTAGATGCCCTACAAGAACGATTATGAGATTGTGTGCATTCCGCGGTAAAACTAAACTAGGAATCATAAATTTCGAATTTCGTAGAGTCAATGCTAATAGACGTTGATAAAAAACACTTTCATTTTAGAGAAATAGTTACATGTATATAGTTCTTTGAATTGTTAAAAGGCAAAAGGCAGAAACAATTTCGAACATTTTTTTTTGTTATCTGAAAAAAAGTTTATGAAAACGTACTAAATTCTGCACAATTTGTATTTATTGTTTTGTCTCGGTATAGACAGAGGACTTGAGAAGTTCATTCAGCTTTCGTTGCTTTCGATTAAACTAAAATAAACTTAATATCGAAAACGAAAAAAAAAACAATTTCAAATCGAATTTGAATTACTTTTTTCTGTGGCTTCTAAATCATTAAAAGTACCTTCAGTCAAAAAACAAATATGAATATCCGTCTCTTTCAATAACATTCCCCAATATATCAATAAGATATATAGCTTTTTATTATATTCACGTCGCTTACAAAAGGGTATTACAACTTTATCAGCGATAAATGCATTCTACTCGAAGATTACAACGCCAGCCAATTGAAATAGAGTAGAGAGGAAGAAAATATATCTATATATTCGCGGGGGGTTTGACAATAAAAATGAAATACATATGCTGATGTTGGAAGAGAAAGAGAGGAGAATATAAAAATTTTGTTAAATGGACATACGTCGTTTAGTTATATTTCTCTGGCGCCCACTAGTTAACGTGTCTAGTCTGGAAGTCTGCAAGGTGATCCGAAACTCTTTTATTTCTCTTCTCCTATCCTCATATATTTCCAGCTACAGACGTGATATATATGTCTTCTTCCTCTCCCCTCCGCATTCAGAGGAGGAGGATAATAAGAAATATGGTAAATGCAAAAGACAACATTGGTTTTGCTAAATGAGGCTCAATGTCCCGGGATTTAATGAGAAAAATGAGCGCGCCAAACAGCATGTTTTTTCCCCTCTCTTTCTTGCTGAGTTGCTGTCCCGGGAAAAGTTATGATGTCATTGTTATACCACGCGAGATCAATGCTGCATTTTATGCTCATCTCAAAGTCATTTATCATTGACTTCACTTGGTCGTGGATGTAGCTGGCGTGGCTCGTTACGCCGGGTTTACCTACGTTTATGTTTTGAATTATTGTCTGTGAGAATCATTGTCTGCGTTCCCGCACTTCCCTAGTCTAACAAACTAAACACTTTCCATAAAGCGGCAAGGAATTAATCTATTTCCTTCAAATACCAGACTCATCTTTTAGGGACATTCCTGGCAGTGTTATCCAGTGGTACTTCCGAAACTATTTTATCACTCTTCCGTCAAAACTTAGGAGAGTAGTATGCCTTTTCTGGGAAGTTCGGACACCGAGTCTGAAACGCCAGACTATAATTTGTCTCTGGCGCGCGAACAAGGGCTCCGACTGATCACGTGACTGATATAACAGGCTCCAAGGGAGCTTAAAAGTGCATGTGTATCGGCGGACTTCCGAGATGCGTTAACAGTATTGGAGGGGGAGGACATACTCAAGACGGCTTAGCATTAATGTAAACGGATCCATTTCGTTAACGTCAGTTTCCCGCTCCGTCAAAAATGCTCAGCTTCCACATGGCGCCTCGGATACGCATCATCCACCACCTGCGCCCCTGAACTGAGATGCATCCATTTAACTGCATTCCGTCGTACCATGATAACAATTGCAGTGTCTTAATGGGCGGATGTTAAAATCGCCCGGATGGAGACGTCTCTTCTTACTTTTAATTGATAGAGATACCTAGTTTGGTTCTCAGACCCCTTCTTCCTTTATCTTTATCTGATAGTCCACAAACTGAAACTTCCAAACTTGTATGAGGTAGTATTTGAACGATACCAAGTATGGAAAGTGGGAGATATATAGTAGTATGATTATAACAGTATAAAAACTTTAAAGTTAAAAGTTATTAAACCTGGTAACTATGGAAACAAAGTGATATCTACAGAAGATGTGAAACTCTTATAATTTCAAGATTTTAGAATAGAAACTTGAATATGAAGAATTTAAAGAAATTTATCAGTAATATATGCATCTCATTGCCAAATTGCAAGAAAATGTTGGTATGAAAATGCTACTAAAACAAATAGGTTCATTGTGCTTTCAATGATAAAATATTTCACAACGTAATCTGTCTTTATCAAACGGAATTCCCAAATATCAAATAGAACTAGATATTTTACCAGTCTTGTGTGCATACTAGTATTTTTTTCGAACTCGTGTTCGATATTTGGAAATGCGTTTTTTCGTAACCCTTTTAGCATGTTTAGCAACCAGTCCCAGTCCATGACATTCCCATGTAGTTAACAAAATGGTAAATATTTTGCACAGGTTTTGTACAGTAAGATATTTACTGCATTTATGATTATCGTATTCCACACAACCTATAAGTATTACTTCCTATCTCATCTTGATATATCGCAAGAGTTTCATAGGACTACATTGTATTTCCCCCCACAAAAAAAACATTCTCACAGGCAATTTTACTCTGGTATCACAAATTGGGTCTAACGCTGGAATAATTCCTTGAGTTGTAGCCATGACAATGGAAATAAAATTCCTTATTAGATTTGTTATCGCAAAATGTAATATATGAACCACACGTTTCTAGGTCAAGAGACCCATACTCTCACGCACGCACACACACCCACATTCATCCTCCCTTAACACACCTACCCACACACGCATCCTATACACTAGACACATACACTTTCCATACACACACACATTCTATGGATAACACACTCTCTACAACTTTACGGCTCCACGCACCAAAGTCCCTTCTCTCTTGTAGGTTTCTCCCTGACCTGCCGGTCGTGGATCACACTGGGCTACTGGTAGGGGGGTAATTTTGACTCCACCCCACCGGCTACCAACCACTCTTTCCCATCGGTACATTTGGCCAATAACAAGTGGAAATGGAGTAAATTCTGAAGTGAAAAATATTGAATAAAGCTAACTTCGTATCTATAACGTGAAATGCATGAGAGACTAAGATATACATTATTTCCTTTGATATGGGCTAAGTTTTCTTGGGTTAAATTTGAGTTTGTTGTTTTCTTTTGAGTTTTATAGACATCATTGTGGCGTTTATTCATCACCGTCACCGTCATGGCCAGTTTCATGTTCATTTTCACCATAATAACCATTCTCAATCAAATAAGATGAAATAAAATGAGCTAATATTTTGAATCATCTGCAACGATGCAAAGTCAGTAGAAGGGTACCACTGTCAACATTAGACCCCCCCCCAAAAAAAAAAAATGAAAGGAATGAAAAAGAAAGAAGACTCTTGCTAGCTAAGTATAAACACACTGCTTGTTCTCCCAGCGTGAACATTATTGGTTTACAATCGTATCCTAATACTTATTACGGGTGGTAACTGTGCATTCTCTCCCCTTACTGGGCGATATTGAACTTTTGGCCGCGTTATCTTGACTCCATTATTCCCAATTTTATTTGAAACGTCTGCAAATAGATTAAAGCTCCATTATTTTTGTAAAGATACGTGATGTCATGTGGATAAAGGAGTACTGCATTGGGCTTAGCCAATAAGACTTCTAAAAATAAACGTTCTCAACACAGGGACCTGGTGCTGTCGTGTCTTTGGATTATATAAAAGTATATAAAAGGACACCATGTATGTTTATCTTTAAATGGAACATAAGTATGAGAGATGCTTATTTTCTGTGACAGATCATCTCCTTATGTATTTAAATATGAGCTCGTAGCTACCCATCTTCATTAAATTACGCCATTCTGACCAACAGAAAGAGCTCATTTCGGAAACACTCTCCATACAAAACTGTTATTCAGTTTTATCATTACCCCCCTCAACTACGAATTATTATCATTTTACATACTTTCACATTAGAAGTAAACTCTTCATTTTGTTCGATATTTTTCTTTTAGATTAAGGACATAGCCATTTTGATCGATGATAACGCCGCCACACGCCGCTACAGACTATAACGCCATTAACATCATTAGAAAAAAACTAGATCACTGTCGTTACAAGGCACTTAATGTTCGACTACTTTTTGTCGGACTACATCCCTTTGCCCCTTGTCTAGAAATAATATGGAGAAATGATATAGGATACCCAACCATGTAGCCGCTGAGTATTTAGACAGACGACATAGTATGTTTCTGACAATGGTTTTGGCGGGATTTTCTGTAGCTCGCAGCCGAATGTGATGCGGGCTGGCGGTGGATGACTCCAATGTTCGTTTGTAATTAAGCAGATGCATCAAGCGAAAGGAGTCGTCTTAATCCTCTCATCATCACACGCACACACACACTTTCTCTCCCTCTTACTGTCATCCTCTCACTGTCTCTCCCTCTATTTGGAATAAGAGTAGGATGTAGATGACATCGATGAGATGGTGTGCGGGAAATGCGACTGGGTATGGATGCGACAGAATGTTGACTGTTGATCAGCAAACGGAGGCAACATCTGATTTGTAGTAGTGTTTGAGGAAAGATAAGACATATAGATAAAGAGAGAGAAAATGAGAGCGGGAGAGATAGAGGAGGAGAGAGGGAGAAAGAGATGGGGAGGAGGAATTGGGACTAGTTATTGATTTTAGTCGCGACGATAATCTATTAGTTCAAGAGGAACGGAGGCTGCGTTAACGTTGACCTTCCAGTGACACATTGACCTCGGGAAAGAGCGACTGGGCTTTTGATGTAACTGTCTAAGCATTTGGAGAGATAGGGGTGGGGTGTAAGATGTCGGGAGGAGAGGGGTAACAGATGGAAAGGAGTTCGTGCCCTTATTTTGATGTCGGGACTCGGGAGGAAAAGATTTCTCAGAGAGATCAAGGCACGCGCCATGACATGTCAAATTAAATGCATTTTCCCCCAACATGCTCAGAGCGATGTATTTATAGATAGACACTGAACATGATCATGATGATAGCATGTTATTTTACCTAATAGTTCATCAATGTTTTCAGACATTCTGTCTTAAAAAAAATGATGATTGTAAAGAGAGTAAACAGGAACATAAATGTATTCATGACGACATTGTATGAAAGAGAGAGAGAGAGAAAAAAAAAGAAATGGTGAAGTGAGAGGGGGAGGACAAGAGCATGTTGTTAAATGGTTTGTTTGGGTAACGAGCATTCATGTTCATGAAGATATAAGTCGGGCCATGGTTGACAGTCTCCTATTCTTCCAACTGTGTTTGTCCCTCATATGAAAGACGCCACACCACCGGCCCTTTCACTAATCGGTGTGGCATCACACTTATCTCGATCTGGAATGAAATTCGAGACGAAAATGTTCACAAAAATTAGGTCAGAACTGATGTCTCAAGTCGTCTCCATCTCCATCATCAGATGAAGACAAAGATCCGGAGGCGTTTAATGTGTATAGGGATCGGAATCATAATTGTTAGTTAATGTCTCATGTTGGTATTATGCCCGATGTCACAGTAATTGATTTTGTTAGTGTGATGGAGCTATCGTCGTCGCCGTCGTCATCATGTATCATCCTTGTCCTTACCACGATCGCCCTTTTAATCATGAGCAGAACGATAAATTAACTGTCATCATCATCATCATCATCATCATCATCATCATCATCGATATCATCTTCATCCTCCCCCCTTAATATTTAACCACCATCAGAATCGTCAGCATTCTATATGATTTTGGAGTATCATTTTAATTAACTATATTTCCTCAATCACCAATTTTATCTTCTTCTTCACCTCATACGGGTGTATACGTGTGTATGTGCGTGTGTTTTCGTTCTACAGATGTAGTTGTTAATCATTCAGATATAATTATTTACGTCTGGGGCTGACTCTATCCTGACTTGATAGTATTCTCTTCCACACAACCTCTCCATTCACCTTAATGATTTTTATCTCCTATTTCAAAAAACCCATTATTCTTTCAGTGGAGTAATCTGGAATTGAACGCAGTGTGTGGTCTTTCTGAAAAAAATAAATAGAATATCTCCCAAAAGATCATAAAACAAGGGGGTGATCACCCCCACCCGTCTATTACCCCTCCTCCGCAAGCAGGCTCCGAAAACAGAGGTTTGATACCACCAATAACGGGTGACATACGGGTCGGGTAAGTGGGCTAATTGACGATTATCGCCAAACGCTTTCATGTCTTTGGAGAAACCCATTAAAGTCAAATTCAGAATAAAATTACAATTTTTCGGGGGCTTTTGGATAGTTAGAGTTCTTAATTGTATTGTCGCCCAGACTCCGGGTAACCCTCTCGGTGACTCAGCCGATTTGTCGGTAGCGATTCTGACTTCAGTTCGGAAGCATTACAAACAGCTGTCAGATGAAGAAACAACTTCTATCGGCCTCTCTCATTTTTTCTTTCTCACACTATTTCTAGTATATATTTTGATACAGTTGGTTAGATGAATGTTACTCGTATGATGAGGTACCACCCATCGCCTGAAAATATTCTTTACCCCTTATCATTTCTCTCTCATTATCCATTCTCTCTTTATCCATCTCTCTGCCTTTAAGTCTGCATTTTTCGCTGCATTGGCTCCTACCGCCACATCTTCACCTCCTCAATCTCCTAACCCATGCCCTAATCTGCCTACCCAGTATTACAAACCCTCGTCTTCCAACCATTCCAAAGAGCAAACGTCAGTCACAAACTTCTCACCCACCCCTTGACGTGCACGCGCGCGTCGTTACCCATAATTAACAGCATTTCCGAAAGGTTCCTGATCGGCTCGTCGGAAGGTCTCGAAAGCTCATTGCTTCAAAATATGATTTCCTTCATCTCCGAGACGGACACCAAGGAAAGTTCCTCAAATGGCTAATGTTAGTGGGTAATGGCTGTCTCTTGAGCTCGTTTCGTCGCAGTGTGATTACCCGGACTGTCGTTTACTGATGAAGATCGGTTGCATGGAGAAGATTGGAACCCTGTTAATTGATAGACGGGTTCTTAATTCGTCGAAACCTGGGGTAATTATAATGAACTTGCGCGGGAAACAAGGTGAAGAGTTCCACAGTTTATCGTCGGGGCGTGCATGAGAGACAATGAGTCAGCAAATTTGATTCCCCATTCATACATAAATACCCGTATACCCCCCCAACAAAAAAAAAGAGGAAGAAGCAGAAATAAAAGAATCTTGAGAAAGAAAGAGAAAAGACTTCAAATAAAACCGTCCAATTATTTAGTTTAATATTGGTCGTACATATTACTTTTGCCAGAGTTGTATTTCTAGGACCGCAGTTAAAAAGGTATGTGATGACTGGTGTACTGTCACTGTGATGGTAGCAGTCCTGTAGGAGTCGTTTTGAATTTGGCAGGCCTATTGGCCTAAGGAAATAGCATACCGACTTGTATTTATATATTTACTTTATTTCCTTTATTCACTAAAATGGTTGATGATACAAAATAATGAATCTTTCTCCATAGCCATTTCCCTTGAAAACTTTGTTTAAGACATTCTCTCTAAACCAGATTCCATCGTTGTGGGATGGTTTCTTCGTGCCATTCTAAAAGAGACATCTATCTGACCATGTTAACCGATTTATTGCTCGACAAACCGGTTAAGGAAAAACAAAGTACTTGTGTACGTGTGTATGTTCCTAACGGTTCACGGCCACCGGATAATTAACGGAGACAAGAAGATAGAAGAAAGAAACAAACGGTGGATGTCGACGCTGGATGTAAGACTATCTTGGGAAGAGACGCGCGTCGCTGTCGAAAGTACATTCACCCCGACGTCTAGCTCTCGTGGCTTCGAACTCGCCCTGTAAATCGGGACCATATTTCACCTACTCCCAATAAAACGCCACATACTTTATCACGAATGGGACTTAAAAGTAGCCATGTCTGGGTTTCTCGTCTCACGTAACCCGTCTGCTAAATTTAAGCATTAATGTATCCATATATCCTTGAAATAATACATTTAGGCTAGTCGTGTAACGTGATTTTATTTCTGAATTCATCCAGCTCACCACAATTATTTGGTGTCTATATCCACATGTCATTCAAAGCAGCTGTCTTGAGTGATGCTATTTGTTGACGAATTGAATCCTGTGTAATTTATCACATTCTGTCAAGTAAACATAGTTATCTTCACAAACCACAATGATACGGTATGAATTATTATCCTCTGTGTGTCACAATACATTGCTCAACATTTTCTGTAGGTCATTAAATTAGGTGCAGATGAATGTACTTAACAGCTTAATATTCTTTCCTTTTTTAGCTGCATTGATCAGTGCCGAAGCTTTTTAATCTCGTAAGCTTGTAAAAAATATTATATTAAAATATTACTTGACATGCTGATACATCAGATTATCAAGACAAGAAGCAATGATTCAATTTATTGCAGTTTCTTCATTGAAGTTTCTTAAGATGACTGTTTTTTGTATAGATGATTGCATTCTCGTGCACACAACATAAATTTTGTAGCTCAAAATAAGCATGTTGTTGGTTGTTCTTTTGGTATAAAAAATGGTACAGCTACCTTTTCTTGGTAAAAACATTCATATCTTATTTTCATCATTACGGAGTCGTTTATATCGTCAGAATTCATCCTTGCGATTCTGTCATACACTTTTTTTATCGGTGTGAATGACACCTCTCTTGAAGACAGACGACAACTGAGCTGGCTGGTGCCAAAGCGCGCGAAAGCGTATAAGCAAATTCGTGAGCAGACGATACCCTTCTTTTTTACCCCCTCCCACCCGTCCCTTGTCTAATCTTTTAACTATAATTCATTTCAATTGTTGTGATTGCTTTGTAATATCTCACCGGAGAGCAATATCATGATAGAAAAAGAACTGCTGGGAGGAAAAGAGAGAGAGTGAATGGACTTTCTGTGGCGTCAAGGAGATGGGGAAAGCTGAGATCGCGATAAAGATGAAATCGCTGACATCATCCAGCAAGGTTAAGCAATATACATTACAACAGCACGCCTATAAGCGTGCACTTTTTGAGATTTTTTATTACTTGTAAAAAGCGAGAAAGCAAATTTGTTTACGTCTCGGCATAGTCTCGGTGATGTAGGATGAGCGTTTCATTTAAGATTGTAATTATCCAGCAGACAGATTTAGAACTTCTTTTGTATGTCTTTGAGTTTGTTGGTTGCATCAGCGTCGTCGATTAAAGTTAGTCTGACGTCTGAGTTGCACTTGATTTTCATCTGTGTTCTGTAGCTTTACTTCATGTAATCGGACGTAAAGCTTATTGCACGGTCATCGAATATTTTGATATTATGAATCGTTGTAATCGAAGTTTTATCAATGTCGGGGATCTATCGATTATTTGTGTGTCTAACAATGGTTAACAAATAAACCTACCAACCAATCAATCAATCAATCAACCGATTCAGTAATCAATCTCACTTTAATTACCATCGTTTTATTTATTGCCCTGTGATGTTTTATTTGGTTATTCTTAATATCAAACTACTGAATGTGACGTTGACCGTATATTTCTATGATTATCTTTGCAGGGTGTACCTTCGGAGCAGACTTCTACAACCTTGAAGACGAGTGGCATCCGAACCTTGGGGAACCCTTTGGTGAAATGGTCTGCGTCCTCTGCGAATGCCGACCTGTAAGTCATACCTACTTTCAGTACCTTTTTAATGTCTATCCTTACTTAGTTCACAACCACGATAGAAAAAACCTAATGACCAGAATATTTCGGCTTTGAGATTATATTGACCAAAAGGGAAAGATCATAATTCTGCGCAAGTAAGCAAGGACAGGTCGGATTGGGTCGGTGTGAAGTCGTAATCGAAACGTTATGTCGACGTAATGAATTGTTCTCAGTTGACCTGTCAAGGCCCAGAGATATTTCTTGGGTTCTGTTCATTAGAAAATAATTGTTATCATAAAAAGTTTTGATAAGTGTATATTGAATAATCGATGACGAAAGTTGATGATGATGATGACGATGATGATGATAATGGTGGTGGTGAAAAGGTGATAGAGGTGATTGTAATGCTGGATGAATGTCGAAGAGGAAATTCACAAGTGAATTAAGCAACCAAATCCACACATGCCTATGTATAGGAATACGATGTCGCATTTTGAACCCACCACTAAAGGTTAACTCTGAATAACCAATCTTTACCTTGTTCCACCGCATTCCTTCGCATACCAGTTGTCGAAAAAGTTATTGTAGCCGCGTTATTTGTCTAAACTTTCGTTCAAATACACCCCTCTGATGTATTGACGCACATGTTCAATCTCCCTTGCACTGTTTTTTGATAGGTTCATTTTGCAAAGTCACTTTCTTTTCAAGCATTCGAAAGACCATTTCCCTCCAAAACCTTCAAAAGAAACGACCCCATTGGCCCCTAGTTTCTCCTCACCCGAAACAAAACCTTTCCTTCTTCATCGATATTGTAAGCCCTATATTACAAGTGTCTGGAATTTTGCTCATAATCCAAATTTTACCGCTTTCATCGTACCATAACGTGAAAACCATACTCAACTGAATCGAACATGAATGCACTTTCAATGACATAAGAGGATAATACGTTAAGTTAAGAAAGGAATTTTGTCATTTGTCTGTGAAAATTGGTATGGACGTCGAACGAGAGGAATACAGACAAAATCTGACAATTTTGATCCCAGCTATACAGACCAATCAGCTAATAACCGCTAAACATATTGTAGATTTATGACACGAATGTAGGAATATCCGAATGATTCATGGATTATGAAAACGGTTCCGACGTTCCGAATTCCCACCTGTTCCGAAGCGTTCCACGACAGGCAGGAGGAACATTCCACAAATTTTATCCCGACCCAAAACGCAACCCGCCCCTACCAGCCCAAAGTGCTTCTCTGAGCGTCTTCTGAAGATCTTCCTTTATTCTTATATGTTGGTGTATATTAGTCTTTAAAATAAATATGAAAAACGAGAGTTTGACATTTACATTTCATAATTATTTTCCCAATTAGTCAACTGGGGTTTTACATTGTAAACTTATAAGTACACAATCGTTGCATAATATGCCCAAAAGAACGCCTTGCTGCAACGCCAGTTTCTAATGAATGAATGAATGAATGAATTTATTATCCAATGCAATAATGATAATACCAATTTACAAGTTTACAGACAATAATTTATGAATACATAGAAAAGCAAGGATAATGTCATAATGTTTTCTCATCACTGTTTAGTCATACTGATATCATTTAACCAATTAATTATTTATCCAACATGATCAATTTCCGTCGTAATAACTACCTCAACATTTTCCATTGTTTTCTGGGAGCGAGGGGTTTAAAGTTAACCATTTTACATCCTTGCCCATTTTAAAAGTACTATAATATTTCCTTTACCTTTTGCAGGGGTGTATATTCAGCTTTTGCGTTTGAATGAATCAGTTTATTATTTCATAGTGGTAGTATTATGAAGCAGGGAAAAATGGGTGAGCTAGGGTTGAATGAAAAATAATATAGATATTGAACGATTTCCATGGCAACCATATGGATCTCTATTACCGCGGAAATGACTTAAAAACAAAAGAAATTACGGAAGTAATTCGAGAATCGCTTCCTGCGACGAAAGTGATGAAAATTGATGGCGATGAAACGAAAACAAAAGAAGATCTTCAAGAGAAAAAAACCAATCATCTGAAAAGGAGGTCACTGAAATCATGCCCATCTTCACCCAGAACCTCTTTTTCTTTCTTCTCCGCTCAATTATGCTTCGATAGAAGGGCACCAATATCATCACTGCCCCCATTCTCTAATTTCTTCGCAGCCAAGATGCCGCTTTGAATCAAAATCCACATCCCAAATTGTAGGACAGCTTTATCTATAATGCTGTAGTCATACCAACGAAACTGACTCGAGAAAGATCAAAGTATGGGTAGGTTATTTCGAGTGGCAAATCATCGATCGGTTTGGAGTCTGTTTCGTTGGTGTTACTGTAGCATACGTATACCCTCCTGTTGTTGCCGAGATTTCTTTCTCTCACCCATTTCATGGGGTTCACTCTTTGCATCCAACGTGGATCGCATCTTGGCCTTTCTTTCTTCTAGATAAAAAAAACCCTCGAAACCGAAATTTACTTCTCTTCCTTTCATCACCTGTTCCAAGTATTTCATCTCAATTTAATCAATTTTGATTGAATCTCTCACACCTCTCCTATCGCCAATTACGGTCAGCGATATCGCTATATCGTATTTTTATTGGCATGGACGGAATGGAATAACCAATATGCAGTAGTCTCTTGGCCCAAATACAAGTGCTACCTTTAGCATTTTTAAGGACAGGCACAAAAGCGGTCGTGGAGCGGAGAGAAAAAATCATCACCGCTCGCTACCGTTCACTATTTTTCGATTTCGATTGTTGTCGTTTTTTTCGATTTTTTCCCCCAATTTTGTGAGCAAAATTCGACCCTTCCTACCGCTCCACGACCGCTCCAACAACGCTCGGGTGGTGTGACCAGGCCTTTAACGCAAGCATGGCAATGCTCTGATTATAAGCTCACAAAAAATCATAGCGTCATTTGGAGGTCTCTCGGTGTATTTACGATGTCATGTTTATTTTCCTGGCGCTTTTTTTATCGCTACCTCGTGCCGTCAGCCGCAACACATTACCGATAAAATTCATTTTTATCGTTCAAAATTATTCATGTGCAATGTGGCATTAGGTGCCTTTCGTTATAAGTCTTTGGGGGACAATCTGAATATAGTTTCTAAGAAGAGCATTATCAGTATTATGTAAGAAATGAAGGATTGTTATGATTTATTGTTTCTAAGCTATGGTTTTACTTGCACGTTCGTGGTAGTGGCTCTTAACATTTGCTCGTCAAAATTGGTTAAAGGCTTTGTGCACTATCGACGTCTTATGCATTTATAACACTATTGTTTCACGTCAATTACACGTGGTTGGCTTATTTTGCAAACAAGAAAACATATAAATATCTTACATTCATATCGATGAAAATCGTTCAATACAAATTGAAAATAGAAAGAAATGATAACGCTATAGTAATTAGGGCCTATACTTAACATAACTTGCCTTTTGGTATTACCCTGCCTGTATGGAGTTACGTCCAATTACCAATTTATCGCGTATATGGATGTGGTAATCATGCCCGGTATAGGCTTCGGCACTCTCGACCCTATACTCATGGGTCAAGAGTGGCAATTATGGATTAATGCCGGATTACAGAGTTGATAGGATATTTGTAAGTGGAGAATTAATATACTCCTGGATCGCGAGTGGCAAATATGGTTTGGTGCATTGTTGGTTTCGGCACTCTCTGTATAGACTTTAAAGGGGAATGAACCGCAACAGGGATCCTGCAGTGTTTTGGGACTGTAGGTAGGTATGGTACATAGTGTCGCAATGGATGGAGATTAGACCCTATCTCGTGTTTCCCGCTTGGCAATCCGATCGCACCCGAGACACGGAGACCAATCTACGGAAGTGTCACTCAGGTCGGACTAGCAGGTGAACCAAAAAATGCGTGACGTCATCATGCGTCTCGTCAAGGGTAGAAAGGAAACGAGAGAGGGAGAAAGAGGAGAGGAAAGAGATGAATTCAGAATCAAAACACAATAATCCTTTACTTTTCTACTTTGATAAACTATTTTAGCATTCGGCATAGTGCAATCCACCTGAGATACAGAATGTGTTTGATTTAATTCGAAATACTATTCTTCATAAGGACGCTTATTTTCCATAAATTCATGATATCCTTACATTTTATTCAGCTACCCATTTTTTAAATGTTTCACTTTCGTTATCACAATGGTGAATCTGATTTATTTTCGTTGATATATTTGTTTTAAATCAAATACCTCGAATCATGAGCGTCAACTCGCATGCTTCGACTGAAAAATAATGAAGGTTTCCCCCATATCCTCATTTAAACGCTACATTTAGCTCCAAGATCCCGATGAAAATCCCAGCTACTGCCAGATAGTGTTAAAATCATACCCAAAATGAACTTCTTACAGAGATTAGAGTTGGCGTGTCCAATCGAAGGTGAACTCCAAGTCATGTAGCAATGTTTCCCAATTCAATTTTGTGTCTTTCCCCCCTCCGTTTCCGCCGAACAGCCAGGACTGAAAGTCATTCGGTTAATAATTTCTTTCTAACCTTAAGCCCGCTATGATTTGATTCTATAAATGCGAATTTCCCGGTGACATAATCTAATCGAGTGTTTTTGAGGGGGAGAGACAGAGAGAATCAGCTGTTGGTGATACAACATACAGTACCCCTCTCTCGCAACGAGCCCTCAACATTTTGTTTTTATTTGTTGCAATGTCTGGCAACAACCTCTGGCAACATTAAGGTAGTCAAGGACGATTTATTTTATTACGAAAAGATATGAATAGAATTCGAATATGTTAGCAAACAAGCTTGTTCACTTCAAAATATTGTTGTAAATTTCATTTTAAGAGTGTTGATGATGAGACACCTGCATTGCGAGGGGCCGGTGTACTATTCATCTTATTCAGACCCTAGACCGCGTTATCCCAATCGGAATGTCATCAACGAATCGCTTGTTTGCGACATCTCTATCACCAAAACACAAACAAGATGATAACTGAAATAATTCCTAAAAAGCTAAGACGTTGAAGATGCTGGGTATTAACCCAAGTTGCTAGGGGTTACCACATAATTATCAAGCAATACGTAAACACATGCGCGACTGATATTCGAAACCTATTGATTTCAATTCGTTGTGAATCTAGATTTTATAATCGGTCCCAACAATAGTCGAATTAAGGAGACAATGGGAGTCACTTTGAAGTTATCACCTGGTCTCATAAGTCTTTTACATGATCTCCTATCATGCCAATTGACGATAGTTGTGCAAGGTTTATAATTCATTGCCTGTCTTATTCAATATGATGTTGGATGCCCACATACAGATGATGATTTGTAATACCAAATAATGATATTGGTCACTGGAGTGCCTATTCGTCCTTTCCCGCCCAAAGTCTAAACTGGAAGATCATCAGGCAATTGTCGTAAATTGTGAGATCAATAAGTTACGACGACTTAAACATTAGTGTTTAATCAAGGCACTAATTCGAATGAATCTTTGATACGAAGTCCAATCGAGCGTGACCCGAGACACGGCCAGGTACCGGGTCCCCTTCAAAAGAATTAAACAAAAAATACCAAAAGGAATGAGAGAAGAAAGAGAAAAAAATGAGAAGAATCAAAGGTGTCATAATAATAAGCTTTGTGCCAACTCAAAGAAGACATTGGTCTGGGGCAACAAGCCACAGGTAACAGACTCGGAAGCTGTAGAGTTTCTTATCTAATGCTTATTTCCCCATTCAAGTCAAATAAATCTCCTTTCTTCACCTTTAACTCATCGAGCCCGAAAGAAGATTATGAGTTAAATCGATATGCCAATGAAAAGATATTGCTTTGGTTTCGTCTTCTATTGTAAGAATCGGACGGAGAACTGGTCTTATTCCCGTTGACTCGGCAACAACCCGAAACAAAGTCCCAAACATTAATTGTTGATATCTTTTTACCCCGTTCCCCTTCCCTCTTTTTCTCACAAACCTCGAGTTTTTAAGGACCCTAATGATATTAAACCCGAGTGCCTTTTTGGCGTATTTGAAAATCATCCATTCTAAATTTAGAGAGGAATTTAAAATGGACTTAAAATGCCAGGTAGAAGGCATAGTAATCCCGTTTCATTGTTAGTTTGTTGTTACGTGACTATGGTTTCTTATACCTAAAACAGTGATTAGGCATTTCTTTTTGATAACTTAATATGAAAATGAATAAAATGAAAAAGATTCTATCATTTCATTCGTCTGGGAAAATCCACGTGGTTTCCATTTCGTACGTCTATATTAAATTGCCCTTCTTTTCTGAGTTATCGTGTTGCTTTAATTTATCCAGACAGACTGAAATAATGAAAGGAGTGTGCAACAAGTCGATAAGATGTGATTCATCGTTTTTCATCTTTACGAGATTAGATTACAGAATCAATTGAATATCTGCTATTGTTTTTCGTGGTTGAAATCAGCTTAAATTGAAGGTGCATACTGTTTCCCACACACAGCTTGTCACTTGAAAACACTGATTGACACAGTGATTAAATTTCTTGATTTAAACAATATTCCAAATCCTATCTTGATAAAAATCACCGATTTTAGTCTTCACAACGTATTTATGTCGTTTATTTCTAAATGTATAAAGTTTTCTGCAATTCGACGATAACACACCAGCCACTAATTTGCTTTTGCCAATGAAGATAATATCCGGACACTTTAACTAATCACCGTATTAGTGTCGATGAACAATGATTGTCGAGCAAAATATAGATCTGCAAAGATCACCCGGTTCTTTAGGCTTTACATTCTTTCGCCGAGAACAGCATTTAAGAGCCTTTACCCGTACGAAATAAAGCGATTTCCGCCAAGTCTCCTCGAGGTCCAAAGACACGGTGAATAGGTGGAGGGTAATTACCCCAGTCAAAGCAATGTGGAATTCCAACACACTGGATTACCCCTCTCGCTCCTATTGTTTTGAAGATGTTCTCACCTTTTGTCCTCTCGCGAACGCGACATCTTCGCAAAGACCTCTTCCTTAGCCCACCTGCACGCCGCCCGGTTGGCAAACAACCGGGCGTGAAGACATCTTACAGGGTGCTGTCACACCTAGAATTTTATTCAGCGTATGCTGGACGACCGTACGTCAAGTCATTTCTCACTTAATACTATATCTTGATATCAATTACTGCCGTTAACATCACAAAATGGTTCCTTTTATATATATAATGAATTGTATTCTTGATATTTTATGTTGTTAAAAAAAGTAATTCTTGAGATGGCGGATGGAATGATTGATACCAAAACATTATAAAACGAGAAAACGGATCGCATTACGTACGTGGACAAACTTTGACCAAATTGTACAGGTGTGACAGTCGCTCAAGGTACGGATAAGGGGGCAGAAAACTCGTTAGCTCCAATTCAATGGCCTGCTTTGTGTGTTCTACAAACACCCATCGTATTATCACACCAATGTGTAGACTGTCTACTCCCATCAATGGCTTCTTTCCTTCTTCTCGATGGAAGAACACTCAAGCGAACCTTGCCCAATTTTCTTCACCCCATCTTTTCCGGCTCGAAAACAAAATTTATCCCTCCCCATCAGAATTAATCATGGATTAGGGCAAAAGAAAGGAACTCCCGAAGTTTAGTCCAAAACATCCCCTTGAAACGCATATTTGTCACCCAGAATACCTTTTTAAGATCCTGTAATTGTTTTTGTTACCTACCCGTCTTTAAACCATTGGGGAAGGGATTTACTATTGCAATTCGACCAGCTTTTCGTATTGTCCAGACTATTGTGATCTGGTGTACAAATACGTTTCTAAAAAAATGAGAGCTCGCCATGGTCAAAACTTGTTTTTATCTACTCCATGTGCAACGGACGTTGCAGATGGAGTAGATGAACTGTCAATAGGCACTGTATGGAAAGGTCATGCATGTTAGTCCTGCCAAAATTGAGAGGATAAATGAAGTACGAAGGAGGGAGTTAGTTTGAAAAAGTAAAAAACATCCAATGTATCTTTATAGCAGGGGTAACAGTTTTCAGACACAAGAATTTTCGTGTTCGTATATTACGGAAGTTCGCGCAGTAGGAGTGTCAGAAACAATTAGCTTTATCGATTAAGTTAGAGTTCAGTGTAGCTGGCGAAATATGTTTTTAGTAAGCAGTATTTGTTAGTAAGTGTGCAGACTACAGAGTGAATTTCAGTTGGTTATAAAATATATAAAGGTGATTTTCATAAAAATACATATTTTTGAACCAGTATGTGATAAACATTACGTCGTCAATTTATGGGTTTTTCTCTTTAATATTGAAGGATCATTCTGGCGCCCATTTTGGGGTGGAAATCTGAAAAAATCGCATTAAAAGAAAAGGTTTGCAAATTTCTGGGAATGTGTTTGGGAGGGTGAATGGGGGTGGGGGAGAGCCCTTTAGCAAGTGTTCACAATTCTCACACATATGGCACTTACATATCCACCTTACATAAAACGCAAACACACATACACACACAGGCACACCCTCACTCGCCCTTATTCACCCTTAAAAACGCACACCTAATCATATTGATTCATCTAGATCTTGGAAGACATTATCTACAAATAAATTATGTAACTTTGATTTCCTATCCAGTCAATACTCAATCAATAATTCCATAAACGGGCGCGGAAAACCCTCACGGCTGCATGGCAGACTTGTGCATCCGTCCTCTCTCGTATATATGGCTCCGTATGTTTGTGGAGGAAATTGGCGCGAAGAAATGACTTTTGTATGATGACGGAAAAGCTCAGCCGCCTGTTTTGTCAGCAGGAATATTTTCACAATATTCATTAGTAACATATCGCATAAAAATTAGAAATACTTTCAAATTAGTATTCACTTGTTGACTACTCTATAGGGCAGGGTTGATTTCTCCACTATTATTAAAGAAATACACTGTTATCAAAGGTGATTGAAACTAGTCGTATTTATTATTATTTACAGATCCTTCCTCTTCGACGAGCTATCATCACCTGCCGGAAAAATAGATCATTCCCACCTTCATTTTGTGTGACTTGAATCGCAACACATGACTCAGAGCGCTTAATACATAATGTCATGTGATTTCAAATCCCACATCGATACGCAGAAACGATCTCCGATTGTCAGTTTTGATGATCGTTTTAATTATGGCATTGATGGCGAAATGTGCACCGGAATTCTACACAATTTAAATCTCCTTTGTCCATTGGAAAATGCATAAGGCAGTAATTATTTGATAACCTGTCACCCATTTCCTTCATTTGAACATTAATTGAAGGCAGATATAATGTCTGATCATTTGTTTTACAAATATTCTAACTCCACCCCCGAAATCTATTTCAGTATTTCCACATCTTATGAAGAAAGGCCTTTTGGAAATCAGGAAACACGCAAATTGACCCTTTACAAAAAAACCCCTCAAACCTATCACTTTGATATGACGGCATGAATTCAGATTGTCACGAAGTTTCTGATTTAAGGATTAATAACTCTCAAAATAGTGGACATTAAAAAAATTCAAGAAATTTCTGCCAGACAGGCCTTATTTTGTACATAAAACAGAAAGCAGTAGAGCGGTGGATAAACTGATTATATCTCATTTATCTAGGCCTAAGTCGTAATTATACTCCGACTTCGGTTACAGCTCAAGAGGAAAACTTGCTCAAACTGCTATTTTGTTTTTGCTCCTCATGTTGGAGCCGGCTTCCGCCCCCTACTCCCGTTGCTCGGTAAGGAATCGCTTCATTAACCTATAGGAAGTCTTTCAGAGGTGTTGAAAACCTTTACACGGACGTCCCACAACAATCTGAATAGCCCCGTTCTCAATATCAGATTTGTATTAATTATTTTAAACATTAACACAGCTGAGATTCACTGAATTATTTGATGGAAGCGATAAAGAAATAAATGTGATTTTTTTTTACTGCACTTCCTCTAGCGACCGGTACTTCATAAGGATTTCTTCATAGAATTCCAGGATGTGAAATGGGTTCCTATGACACTACTAAAAACAATGTTCCTTGCCACTTCTTCGTTACCCCTTTTTCCCACTTTCTCATCAAGATTGTGGTCATGGCTGTTTCCCCCTCGCCAAACCTGAGGAAACTAAAGAAAGGTTACTAAAACAATGATTTCCTCTGAACGATTGCCCAACGCAACTCGTCATGCCTTAATCAATACGGTTGTTGTAAAGATTAAGCTGATATTTGAACTTTAACGTGACTTAAAAGAGGGGGGTGGGGGGCGTAATCGCTAGGGTTCACTGCATGGTCACATGATCTCATTCCAACATTTCCTCTGTAACATAGTGATGTCATGTTTCAGCAGCGCTGAAGAAGTTGTCAGAGAAGTAATCATGGAGTTAGTGTGGGTCCCTTTCTTTCGTTAGGAACCTGACCCCACTTTGTGGGTTGCCGGTCACGCTGACAGCCTTGTATAAACCAACGTTTAACTGTTTTCATATCGTGTAATGCCTCGCATAAACATCTTTTAAGAGGTGTCAAAAGTGATATATCAGGATGTCTCAGAGAAAGCTCCTGCACTCTTAGCGGAGGGAGAAATGAGAAACGGAGGAAATATTAAAGTTATGACTGATACGCTCCACGTGTGGGCATGCTGTAGAATTAAATTTATAACACCGCTTGGTCATGTTAATATGGAACCGTTTTAAGGCAGATTTTTGAGATGGTAGTGACTTCATATCTTCAGGGGTTTCCCAAGTTTGTCCTGTATTTAATGGTGGACATCTCCTGAACGGATACATCAAAAAGAGACAGAAGGAACAATGCACTTTTGCACCCTCTTAAATTGATGGCGATGATTTTAATGAAAAGCATGATAATTGCCCGAAGAGAACCTCTTTAATGCCCATGTTGTATCTATCCGGAGTCGTCTAGGGAGGATAAGGGGTAATCAAGGGGTAAGACAAGGAATAGAAAGAGGTGTAGATGAGGACCATACCATCCTTCCGGTGAATGGCTGGACAACAACACGCAACCCGTGTCACCCATCGTTATGGATTTGTTACTTATTTTCAAACGGGAATCCTTTGAAGTCTCTCCTGTGAGAATAATTATTAGCAACAACTCATAAGAAGAAATCGTATAATATCAACTCACCATGATATTTCCTGAATATTACTTTCTTCAGCAGAAATGTGATATGATTGAAATTGTCATAATTAGGCTTATATCTACCGCATTGTGTATTAATACCTTCTTTCCAAAAAAGATGTATGTGCATCTTGTGTACAGTTTGGATGGAAAGAGGACACAATAAAGCCAAAGGGGTCGGTCCTACATCGAGCAAACACGCTAAATCGACTTCAAGGTGATGCTCAACCAGTCTTAACAGATAACATTTTGGGTTGTCAATCGGTGTCCTCTTTGCTTCGAATAAAGAGTTACTGTGGGTGGCCATAATTCCAAAACAGACAATTTCAAAAGGAAGACAAAATTGGGCGGGAGCAGGGGGAAAATATTCGTGTCCATTACGTGACCTCAACGGTCGAAGTGAGGATGAAACAGGGATAGTGATCGCCGTGTAAACACACTGGTTTTTTTTTTATCCCTGGTGTATCAGTATGTGTGGGTGTGTCTGCGAGGGTGAGTGGGTGTGGGGTTTTATGTGTGTACACGTGGATGTGTGTATGAGGTTATGTCTGCGTGTGTGCGTATACGTGTGTGAGTGAATGAGGGATTGTCTGTGCGTGTGAGCGTGTGGGTTCATCAAAGTCTATTGTAAGTGACATCTTCTCTAATCCTTCCCTGTTGATGTTTTATCTCATGTTCAACATCTCATCCAATGTTTTGTTTAGAACTACTGATTTTAGATTTACAATTTTAAATTTCCGTTTCTTTTTCAGTGTTTGTGAAACAAAAGTTACCCTCATTCTTTACCTACTCTTCCTCTTCTACCCCAATTTCTCTCTTTATGTGTTCCCTTGTCTTCCACGAACACATATTTCCCGTATTTCAGCAAGTAAGAGATTTTTTTACACCTTTGTGCCGATTCTTTCGAGTCTTACAAGATCTCTTCCACACTCATGTTATACCTACTGTGAGTCAAGTGTGGCCAGCGACCCGTTGCTAGGTAACAGCATGATTCGTCTCTACTGTGCTAAATGCCACAGGACAATGCTTAGTCCGTCCCTTCTTCGGTTGGTCTGAAAGGTATGGCCATTTTGGATGACCAAGAAGATTGGTATGATACTTGATTTCACGCCAACTTGGAGTTTCTTTCCCAACTTCAGTAACATAATCAAAATGGGCATAGAAACTGGTTCGGACAAATCTTAGGTGTACGATTTTTAATCATGATATTAAGCTTTCATGTAAAATGCAGGCAAATAACGTTTTCGTGGAATTGCTTTGTTTCTGCTGTTAAACCCGCAATAATTGCAAACCGTTTGACAAAGATACTAAATATCTCGGAATATGTATTCCATGTTTTACTTAGCATGCTTAGTCCCTTGCTTAGGGGAAAGTGAAATTCATAAAACGTGGATCTGATAATTATAACTTTGTTTCTTTATTTCTACCGCACCGTAACTCCATAATTATTTATGGTATCCTCAGGCACATGAGCCAAAGATATGCCTTGATATCCACTCCCCAAACTTGTACATTCACATTAGTAAAGACGGTTTCCAGTCAAGACTCATTTCTATGTAGGTCCCCACATCCCTAGGGTTTATCAAAGACTAGTATTTGTGACATCTGCTCCAGATCAATTAGTATTCTCAACAATTTTTTTCCCAAGCCCTTTTACCCGGCTTCTTATTTTTAATTGTGATGTCGACAAAGCCGGAGATCGACAAGGCGATATGAAGCATCGCTCACGCACCCGTTGTCGAGAAAAAAAAGAGACACTGGCAATCAATGTACACTCATTACTGGATCGGAGATGGCTAGTTAAAGATCCCACGGTGGTATTCCTTGAGGAGTGGAGGGGAGGAAAAAGCTTGTCGTCTTTGTACTTCCTCCAGGCCACGGAAATTGTTAGAATTGACTTTGATGATATGAGGAAAGACCTTCACCATGCTTTGTAATTGTGCCAAAACTGCCAAGATATTTTTTTAGAACAATCATCAGCCACATATGTAACGACAAATGATTCACAAATTTCTTTTCCTCCCACTTAAGTAGGGTAAAAGAAAGACATTTTTCTCTCTAGAAAATTTGAATTTAGGGCCAGATTCATGAAATAACAGTTAATGATCATAAGAGTTCCATCTATCATAAAAAGTGCAAATGCGTCAGGAGGTGACCAGCCGAATTAGTCCAGTGACCCAACGAACCCATCATTTTCTTCTGAACATACCTCAGCGCTAAACCACCACATTAGAAGTTTCGTATGCGTTCCTAAGATATAATCACGCCTTCGTGAAATCCTTGAGTGAGTCACGGAACGACCGAATCGCAAACATTCAGCAACAATTTTAAAGTAGTTGTGTCATCACTCATGTTACAGAAATGTTTCCTTCCTTTGATCATGTTTTATCAAGAGATAAGTGGGCGGCATACCTGCCTTTCTGTTCCATGAGTGGTTTATTACGTTAGTTCTTGATTTGAACTATCCTATGATTTACGCTCTTAGATCGCAAGATTTCTATATAGGCAATTATGTTCTTAGATAATCAGAAAGGTGATACCAATACATATGAATCATATCATTCATGTTCTTCAAAGATATAGGCCTACGTCATACATGTTCGGACACCTCTCATCCTCGCATGTCTCCATCTAAATGTAAAGACCCTTCTCATTGAAATACGTCTTGATATATGTCTTTACTATCCACTCTCTTTCGAAACTTTGGCTAGTGTTTCCTATCCCACCTCGAACTTGAACTGTAAATATTCGCATTTAGTTACCTCATTCGCCCAGGGCAAACCTCACCCAGTTGGTATTCATAATTGTCGAGTTTCTTCTTCGCTCCCAATCCGGTGATCCCAAATGAGAAAGACTTACAACTTAAAGGCATTAGTTAACATTATTTGAATTTTGAAAAATTGCGCTGTAAGATCATAACAGTTTCATGCGTCTGTGATATGTTGTTAAAATGCAGCACCGAAAAATTGCTCCTAAAATCATCATTAAATGAAAGTAAGCGGATACCCCATCAAAAAAATTATTTCACAAACTACCACGTGTTATTGTCCTCTGCAGAAAAATGCATTAAACAATGACTTACACTTTTTATCTTTAAGCTTTTTATAGAAACAGTATTAAATACAACATGCATTAAAGTTTAGGATATTTTGAACAAGACTTCTGTTATGTTTAAAAAAAAATATTTTGATCAGCCAGGAATGTTGAGTTCGATGGTGGTTTTTCAGTGATGTAAACGGTATCACCTGACTCCCTTCTACCATTTTTGGATGAATTTTTAGAAGGTCTTATTTCTTTTTTTTAAAGATGTTTTCGATGTAGGCATTCGATTGGGAGAAGTAAATATGTTCAGACGCCGTCTTTATTCGTCTTGGGATTTTTCGAATTAAATGGAACATGTTTTGGTGAATGATTTCAAATTGTTTAAAGAAAAGAGAGAGAGAGTGGGAGAGACAGGGGATGGAGAGAAAGGGAAGGCAAGAAAATAGAAAGATATCGAAAATGAAATACGGAGCAGCAGATTGACACATACATTCATAATGAAACATTTCATAGTTTCATTCTATATACCAAATAATGTGACCCCTTGTATAAAATACTTGAAAATGAACTAATATAATCAATGCGATGTAAGGAATATGTGAGAATCTAACAATACCTAAATTATCAAGTTTACTCAAATGGCTGGGATCGCGAGTATTCCCATGGTATTCTTAACGAACAGTCAAGGGGTGTCGTATAGAGTCGATATGTAGCTCTACCCCTCGTGAACTTGGTAAATGAAACAAGATTCGGAAACTGGAGCCAGTTGATTCCCAGAAGATTGTAGCTCATCAAGCCAAACCCCTCCCTCCCTCGCTCTTCGACAAGGCATTCAGGTACATGTCCAGGAGCTATTCAGGATCTAGGATAGCACCCATTTTCTGGTTCTCATCCCTTCCCTCAGCTCCCCGATAGATTACTCCATGAAACCCATCCGGCAGACGATCCTCCGGGTGGCACGTTAATGGCGAGTCTAACAAAAGATATCGAGGTTAATTCCCGTCTAAATCAGGCTAGAAAAGTCTCCAGTACGTCTGCAATTTTCCTTCCCTTTTGCCTTTTATCTTTCTTTCCTACTTCTCTTTCGCGTATTTTTATCAATTTGGCTGTCGGTTATGTGTGGCCGATAATGAGAAATGTTGGGGGTTTTGTGCGTCTACGTAACCTAGATAGAGAGTGAAAGTGTGTAAGGATATTTGGTTGGAAATACGGTCATTTTGGGTATGAGAAATATCTGATTGCACTTCCAAAAGAAGAAAGCTTTTGAGGAGATAAATAAAAAGGCCCTGGAATCAATGGGGACGTGTGGCGCCATGCGTTGCGATTATAACGTGTGCCATTGTCTGTGGCGTCCAAATGCATTCGGTCACGTGATTAGGTGATGTTGGGTAAAACCAAAGTTTATCAAGTGACCTTTCCTTCTGTACATCTACGGTGTGATATTAAATCATTCTGCCTCGACGATGAAGGTTTGAATTATTATTTCCTCATGACTTAGTTGTTGAAGGATTAATAAAGATAGAACGTAATAAATGTGATATAAGATCGTATACTCTAGAATCTATTCGCTATGGCTATTTTAATCACGGTCAATGAAACTGCAAATATTTCAATAATCACCAAAGAGAGAAGTTTAAGGGGATGAAAAAAAAGAAAACAAAATCCAATCTTCTTGATTCTGTACCAATATTAGACAGACATCAACCATTATACTAGTAGTCTTAACTTATGACAATTAACATGCTAAACCGTGATGTTGATCATTAGGATCTTACGCTCCCCGATCATACTCATTTGGCTTGTTCCACTCATTAAACGATACGCGTTTTGATTCGCGAAATCATTCATTCATCATCTCCGAAGTAAAATTCATAAGAGAATGGGAGAGAGCAACGGTCGCAACGGTGGATCGGATATGGGGATAGTAGGAATGGATTTCAACAGCTATATCTGTAGTGGAATCTTAATACTTTAAGTCGTCCAAAGATCTCAAACAATTTTTCCATCTGCGAATAATTTGTCTCTCTCCCCAAACGAAAAGAATGAGTCACCTCCGAGCTTAAACAAAGTATCATCTCCGCTGCTGAGATGTCGGAGATGGCCATAATGGGTGGTGGGAAGCGAACACTCCCCGGAGCCCTAGGGGAGTGAGTGATCCATGACACCCCCCTCATACCGCGGGGACTCGGGCACGCCACTTTCGAGGATTTACACGTTCTGCGGCACCGGCGCCCAGCCTGACCGTATTAACGCTAATAGTTATTCGTTCATGAACAAAAATATTCGTATTTTTCGATATTTGGAATAATACGCTGTTCTGTTTTTTCTTGAATTGTGTCTTATTTGAAACGTTGCTTGAGACATTCAGTCATTTTCGCTTCCTTTCTTTTGAAAAGGGGGGAAACGATTCGATTCATTATTGTGCATATTTTTTTTTGGCAAAACCATACTAAATGATCTTTACAACAAAGAGTTTATAAGCAATCATGGGAATGGTCTTTTGATGATCATTGTCTACATGGGTTATACCATCACCTTGGGCGTCATGCATGGTAGCAAATTCAATTGCGCTCGTCATTTCCAATAATTTTCTATCAGTAGGGTAATATTACCCCTCCCTCCACGTGTTCTTACTGTAACAATACTTGGTTACATACTTGGTTACATGGTTACATTTGGCGATTGTTTCCATCTTTGATGTGGAATTGACATCGTTTTCCAACATCTTTATCGGTTGTTTCCTTTAAAACATTTTCGAGATTCTTAATTCCTGGCTGTCTGCGTTTATCATGCTTACATTTTACTTGAACTTGAATCGGCTGTAGTGTTGATAAACAAACACTGTCTATATATGCAATAGAAACAGAACGCACTGATTTAGGGCTTGACGAATTGAGTTTTGACATTGATTCAAGTTCAAGTCCGGGTAAACTGACACGCTCAGACAGGTGTTGGAGGGGTGTCAGACTGAGGTTGCTGGTCCTGGAAGGGGTACACATAGGGAGTATATCTTCACGAGTCGTATGGAGTACAACTCTTTGTGAGAATATTTTTACGGAGGTTATAAATCTAATTGCACCGATCTACGTATTGGAAGTTGATTTTTTTTAAATTATGAATAATAGTCGGATATGAAAGCCCCCCCCCCCCGTTGTAGTATTCCCCCACCCCACCGACCCCTCGTGTTAAAAGCTACGAACAAAGGGGTGGCAGCGTTGGGATAGACCACCAATCACCCCCTTCTAAATTGAGCATATCGTCTCCTCCAATGAAGGGTGGCGAATTTTCGATGGGTCTGCGAGGATTTGGCGTTGATGCCGACAGCCTGGGTCTTAAAATTCCTGCCGAACTTGGACTTGGGGACGGGTAACCTGAGAAGGTGGGATGGGCGATTGGAAAGGGATAATGGTATAATACTGCAGTCACACCAATGGAAGCGACTCCAAACCGACCGATGGTATGTCATTGGTAATAACGTAATAGCTTTGATCGGACTGGATTTGGTTTCACCAGTATGACTGTGGCAAGAGGAGACACATTATAGGAGAGAGGTGTGGGGCGAAGGGGTGGGAGTAGGGATGGGGTATGGTGTAGATGGCGTATGATCTAGAATATGAATAATAAGTATGAGGAAGTATTGATGAATTCCTAACGTGATGGGTGAAATAGCAGAGTGTTCTTTTAGTGAATGGAATGAAATGTAATTGGTTAATTAACAATAATTCAGAGGGAATATAGAGAGAATCGGGGGGGGGGGGGGGAGGTAAGAGAGAGAAAGAAGAAGGGTGTCATAGAAAATATATTTGAGGGGTTGTCAGACGGAGGTAACAGATGAAAACAGTTTTTAAGTTGGAGGGGGAGCCTGTTGGGGGAGAATTATACGTAGATTCACACACAGAAGGTTAGGTAGACGACTACAAACAGACATGATCGTACGCTATTTCATGTGGAATTTCTGCTGTGGTAAAAACAAAAGGGGATGAAACCGTGCCCTGAAAACCTGTGAGCCAATGACAGGTGGTACATCTCAAAATATGAAATCGGAGAGACTTTTTCTGAAGAGCAGGGTTTGAGAGGGGGATTTATTCCTTTTTCATCTATGTCCACTCTTTCATGGTACGCGATGGAGGCGACGAATTGTATTTTTACCCTAATTCCAGAAGAGCATTGATGAAAAACACCATATTTTTTAAAATTTGTTGTTTGATTTATGCCACGTTGCCCGCCCCCCCTGCGCTTTATCTTCTTTAAGTTTGTTTGATAATGATATATTCGTCCTTTATTTAATGTGGGAAGCAAAGTTATTCGTTTTGAACCAGGGAGCACGTAATGGATAAGAAAACACATTTTAAAAGCATTGAGGATGCTTAGCAAACCTTTTAGAATGTGCCAAAATATTGACCTGTTTTCCATTGAGTAGTGATAATAACATTTTAATCTCTAAATAGAGCAAGTGCAAAATGGGAAACAATTTGCTTTGTCAAAACGAGGTAACTTGTTCACAACTTAACTTCTCGTGCAATGAACTTTATATGTTATACAAACATCATTTTTACATTGCTCTCTTTGTGAACTAACGATATGAACTCTAAGTTTTTTTTTTCCTTTTTTCCATTCTATACTTTTGTGTGGATAACAACTTATCTAATCCGAAAATGTACCTCAAATAGGTTCCCATTCAGAGTAGAATTACAAAATTAACCCAATTTTCATAAAATTCCAGAAACGGAAAGAATAACGCGGCTGGCAAAACATTACATTTTTTTTTCTCTCTTTTTGCTCACTCTCTCTCTCTGGTGTAATATCCCATGTCATATCATAATAATTTTCACAGCGATGTCTGTTTGCCTACGGTGTTTCGAGGGGTGGGTGAAAGTCGTACCCGGGCCGCGGGGTCCAGGTGCCACCTAAACCCTGCTTTCCCTTTTTTTTGTCTTTGCAGCTTCGTATCCCGTGGGCTCTGCCATAATGTAAATGTAATGAGTTGGTTGGCGATGTGTGCGACTGGGCGGAGATAGAAAATCATGAAAATGAGATCGAGACACAGATTGAGTTGAGAGAAATGACATGAAAGTGATGACAAATAATCATTTCACATTTATCAATATATTAGTTTGCTAGTAATACCAACAGGAGTTGGTATTGAAAGTTTATGTCAGGGTCCTAAAACTGATATTGGTATTTATGATCAATGCCAATTATTAGAATTTTGTCGCAAATCATGGTTCTAATTTAAATTTGTGTAGCATTACAGATATTCGATACAAATTGCAATGAAAAAAAATATATTCGTCACCCCCCTTCCCCACCTCGCGGAACAGGACTACTGAAGACACATTGATGACAGCTATATTATATAATGTTCCCCAAAGATGTTTTCATTTCTGGAATATGGTGACATTTTATGACACCATAGCCCGTAAATGTCCTTCAGATTTTGACGTTTTTCGGTCAATTTGAAGACTCGTTTGAAGCAGCTGTTGTTTTTAGTGGGCTAGCAGATTTTACGGTGTTTTGGGGTTGTGAAAATATTGGCGCGACTATATAGTTTTCTTAAAAAGAAAACGTAGCCCTGTTACACCTTTACCCGAACCGATTCATCCTTCAAGAGGTCGTTTTTATGACTTAGATGATGCGACAGGTATATTTGAACTCCTGATAATTTATCGAGTGATTTTTATTTTGTTATTTTTGTAATTTATAATTGTAAAGTATAATGCTATTCACATGATTGATTAAGGAAAGCGAAATTTTCAAACAGGTTCACCATAATGAAAGAATATATATTTGATTAGAAATTATTATTTGTTGTTATTTATTATATGGAGATATATGTATATTGCTTTAATTGAATGAAATTACATTCTAGAATCGGTTCACAAAAATACTTAAAAGCTTACACATTGATAGGCTTATTCATGAAAGAACTTATATGCTTATATTCTTCTCAGCTGGAACTTGGATTCCATGACCATTTTGTTTTCTGTTGGAATGTTTGTCATCCAGAAAGACACGATTTTATAACCACTTCTCACCCTCATTTCACCACAAAGTCAACTGTTTTAACCCACTCCCCATGACGCTGTCGAGAGGCACCCGTGAGATGCACTAAGCCGCAGACACCAATTTCTATGTCAGGGACTGACTATCCTCGCAATTCTGACCCAGAAAAATAAGAGATGAAAATGCGTTCATTGTCCCCAAACAGACAGATATAAAAAGATCATGGTAAAGCATGTCAATCGAATTAAACTCTGCCTGTATGGGTGCGAATCAGAGCGAAAAAGTACAGAGAGATGAGTCGTCTAGCTCCTTTTCAAATCGAAAATTGAGACAGTCGGCGGGATTAAATCATTTGCGAGAACTAAGATACAAAACACGATAACTGCAAATGTCATGAATGGAGCTATTAGAGATCTCGGAGCCGGGTAAATGATTAGGGGTAATAATGGTGCAATTATTAGTCCGAAACCCACCTTTTCAGCCCACGGACCTAAAAGGCATTAACCCACTCATTACTGCAACTACATCGTGTAATGGCAATTGGTTGATTTATTACCATTAATATCCAAACGAGTTAAACATTCATCAATATCGTTTTCATCCTTTTTTTAATAAAGCTTCTGGATAAAGATAGAAATCGGGTCAATGGTTTGTGATTCGATTTTAAAAAAAGAATTTGATGCTTTTGGGGAGGTGCTAACGAGGGGCACGCACTCTTGAACTTAGGGGTATTATTCATTGGTGAAAGATTATTGTGTGATGGTTTTTTCCGAAAGTCATTTGCGATGATTTGTCAATACGACAAATGTAAACAAGACTGAATAATACATGCCCTCGGGGAGGAGATTTATCGAGAGAGGAAATATGAAAAGGGGGAGATATAGGGGTGCACGGTTATGCAGATAAAGAGATAGATGAGATATGTCGAAACAATCTTCGCATTAAAATATTCTACTATATATATCATAGTACAATTTTGATGCAAAGCCCGATTGTTGTAGAAAGTTAATAAATTTACGGATACAAATTCGAATAGGCCTACATTGAAACCTTCAATTTCGACTATTCCCTTAATTTTGTGTATTTTCTCTTTCATTTTTTTTTTATATCTCAGGATGTAGAAGATGGTATACTCTTGGGAAGGATCTCATGTAATAACATCAAATGTCCTGATATCACGTGTCCTAATGACGAGGATCCAGTGATCAGAGATGGGTTTTGTTGCAAGACCTGCCCGTCAGACGGTAAGAGGAATTTATTAACTTGATTACCCTCCCGCCTTTTCTTTTGAAACCGTCTATGAATATACAAATTCAATTTATTTGATCAACACTAAAATGTGTCAGGAATAGATAAACAAGACTGGAACTGTATGATTCGATAAGACAAAGAAATCACCAAAATTGGACCGTTTCTTTTCTTTTCTACTCTCCTATTTTTTCATTTTCCGAATTTGAATTTTATGATTTTATCTATTTTTTCCTTTTAAGATGTTGATAAGGAGAAGCCCTCACGAACGAACGGATCTAGCGAGGCACAGCGCCCCGACGATACGGCGTCGACTGAGGGTACGGAAGACACACTTCAGGGAGAAGGTAAATAAAAAAAATTGTTACGAAATTAGTTATTTAAAAAGAATTAATTCAATCCTAAACATTCTGACAATCGTATTCAGAAGGATTATGTTCATGTTGTATATTACGGCTAGCTGAGAATAATGTCCAGAGTTTACTTTCGGACATTGCTAATAGACATGCAACGATTTATTTTAAGATTTTAGAAGACATCTTTATTTTCGAACAAGATTAAAAGAAAAATCATGAGAATTGTACAAACGACTGTCTTTTAAAACCAGTTATTATTTTAAGGTAAATGGAAATAATGTAGCACAGTATGTTTATTTCTAAGCAAACTTTTGATTTTGTATTTCATTGCGTTTTCAGCTTTTGTATCGATCCTATCTGGTCGTTTGACATCGGTGAACACGAGAGCGATTTCTCGAGGATCTTTCCTCCTTCTGAATAACAACCTCCACTTCACATTACACGTAACAAGGTAAGGTTCGCCAGGGTCTGGTTTCACGAAATATTCATAGAACGAGTTCATTGTAAAACGTTGTTTTCCATGTAACAAATTGAACCTGGATATTTTTCATCTAGGCCTCGTCTTTTTCGACCAGAGTTATATAAATCACCATTTATCAAATTAAATAACTTTAAAAGCAGTTTTCGTAATGTCAACATTAAATTTAATCGTTTATAAAATGTATGCATTTGTGTTCATATTTCGTTTTGCAGACTAAGTACTCCCCTCGAAGTTGTCTTTACCGGCGTACTCAATACAACGCTGCACGTTCATACAGTTCGTGATGTTGACTCCGATACGGTAAGTTTAGATATTTGAATTTTTTTAAAAACATACATAAAACAGCTGCAGCAGGGTTAAAAAACCTATTACAATAAACATATCAAACTTTGTAGTCGTATAAGTCTGATCCTCTCTCTTCTATACAACTTCGGAAATCCAATAAATGGATAATGAAAGGAAAAATGTTTTTTATTGTGTTGCTATCAAATAGATTTGCGGAGAGTGGAAAAACCTTCCTCAGATTGTCTCACGTGATCTGCGCAACAGGAACATTTTCGTCACACTTACCACCAGGTCACACGAGCATGGAGAGGTCAGGGGTCGCTTAATCCCCCATCGGGCACTTTCCACAGGTAAACCATTTTATTATTTTTCCCACAAGTTGTGGGTTTAAGCTAGAAGTTTTAGATCTTGTTGCTAATGATTTTGTAAAATACAGACATGATCATAATCTCTTTCGTGAAAAATAATTCTAAAGAGTTCATGGCTATTTCGGATGAGATATACATCGGTAGGTCTTTCAATTTGAGACCAGACACGGTCAGGGTCGAGTTGAGCTTTGAGAAAATCCTAACTTTAGACACCTTTGCTATGGAAGTCTTTTATTCTTATAATGAAGGTCACTGACGCCCATTTCCTATTTGATTCTAAGATAAAATAAATTGTAAGAAAGGTTTTGACCATCAAACGCGCCGATTTTATTTCAGAAAGCTTCAAGAAGTTGTTTTATTTTTCAAGCCATGCATTTCACTGCAAATAGTTCAGAGCTCGCGTTCGTGTTTTGCGTTCGAAAGTTACTAATCGAACTACACTTAATTGATTTACAAGAAACGGCGGGCAAATATTGCAAGCTTTTTAAGTTGAATTTTTGAAATCGTCTGTTCATTTCATAAATATGAGTGACGGGGGGCCAAAATGCAGAGGAGACGAACTTATTAACCATTTATTCATTTCCGTAAGTGAACCCCACCACTTACCTCAAAATACTTCACGAATCGGTATTATTTTTGACATGACTTGGCACTTTCCCGTTCGTCATTGACGGTGGCTTAATGATAGCGAAACTTGCTGGATCATTATCTTTGATATTTTTATTTTTAGTAGTGGAAGATGCACAATTCTGCCTGCAAAACAAGGCGCGCCTTTGTTTTTCTTAACAGAAATTATATTTAGAAATATCATCATGACATTTCGATTTACGATAAAATATGAATAAATATGAAGTTTTAGAGACACAGGGTCAGGAGAAGAGGGGCTCAGGGCACACATCGGAAGTTCTTTTCTTAAAAAAAGACAGAACAATGTATGTTTGACTGAATTCTTTATAAATAAATCTTAAAAAAGAGAGAGAATAAATATATATAACTTCCTGATTTAAAACGTGTAACCTTCTGCCAAATGGATATTCCCTGATACGCTCATCCTGTTGACTGCATGTCGAATATTTCATAATTCAACATGATCTAATTATGAAATGTTGTACCTGATTATGAATATATTTGTGAAAAGGCACGCCATGCACGTTGAATTGAAAAGACTTTTCCTTTTCGTATTTACTCCTAACATTCGTTGCAATATCAGCAGTCTGCTCTTTAGGTCACAAAATCAATTTGTTTGTGTGGTCTTTATTTTTATGAATTTGTGTTAACTTAGTAATTAAAATGAGAACAAATTATGTTTGCACCTAAATAGGATAACTTACAACAGCTTACATTAGTTAACCATTAAAATTGTCTGTTCCAGCAGTTTAAACAGATTTAGAAAACTGATATTTGATAAAAATATTTTTTTCCTAACACTATATAATTTACAAAAATAAAGTATACTATTTCATACCTCAAATTTCACTAACAAATAATTGCCGTTCGTGGTTAGAAATGTCTTTCATACTTTGATGACATCACGTAACTTGTGTCTTGTTTTTGTTGCTATTCATAGAATCCTTTAGTGTTCTTCTGACCCCGAAGCGACGCAACGGTCCAGTGAATGAAATCTTAGGGAAAGGAGGACTAGTAATGCTCTCATCCTCCAAGAATGGAAACGCCATCAACTTTGCTGCTCTCCTTGATGGTTTAGTAGAGTCAGGTAAGAAACAGCATCTTATCAAAACGTATTATGGTGGAAAGATTACAGTGTCACACAAAGTGTCAACAGCGTGTCCACAGTGTTTCCACAGTGTATTCATCATGTTTGAACAGTGCTTTCATGGTGTTTTCATAGTGTGTTCACAGTGTATTCTCAGTGTGTTCACAGCGTGTTCACGGTTTTATCACATTGTGTTTTTACTGTCTTTAGTGTCTTATATTTTCAAGTCGTCGATATCCCTATCTTATCTCATCTATTATTTTTTCAGAAAGGACAGAAGACGTCAACATCGTTGTCGAGATCACGAAGAGAAACGATGTCTTGAAAAGAATTGAAGTTGCCGTTGCAAGCGAGGTACGTACCTACTACTCTGTGTAAATGCTTTTAAAATATCAAATACGATTACATAGTACATGCGAGTGTGTTTATACACAGAAAATGCTAAGTATAAGTCCAATAGAAAGTGATAACGATATATGAGTGAACGCATCTATAGATATAAGCATATTAAGGATAATAATTTGTAGGCCTACAAGTGGAATATACGGATAGGTATAAATCGAGGAAAACCAATTCATGAATATGATAACCATAAGAAAACGAAAAAGCAGAAGACGAAGAATAGAAATGGAAGGAAAGGTTTTCTACAGGCTTATAAATCCTACGTTCAGTCTTTTGGCATGTCATAAATCGTTATGAATTTCCATCCTTGAATAGGCCATTGATGTGGTGGACGTCGTCGAATCGCTGCCGAGTACGATTAAGAAGGCGATCACGAAGGGACAGTTAAAGATGAGATTGACGGTCCAGGGCGAGGGCGATGTAGGAATGCTCGTTGGCAGCATCACACCACTAAAAACGTGCAATAGTGAGTAACTCTTGCCACCTAGCATGGGTGTTAGTGATTCATTTGGACCCTGTTATCGTGTCCAGTATACAATTCAAGTTACAAGTTCTTTTTAAAGCAACTTATGTTGTGCCAATTCATTAGCCGAAAGCATTCTGATGATTGATGTTAATTTTTGTGGAATGAGTCCAGATTGAAAAAAATATATTGATTTTCACATGTCGACTGTAATATAGTTCTCTTATAAATATTGACAAAAGAGAAGTAAAATTCTACTTGAATGTGACTTCTTGTCCTATTGATAGAAAACTGACCTTGAGACGACATCATTGTTTAACTTGTATGTTTAGTACAGTGCAACCCTTTAACTCTCCTGTCTTATCCTTTCTCAGCTATCCACGCAGTACTATCCGGTAGCCAAGCCCTGGACAGATCAAAGACTACAGGAGCTAGCGGTTCAGCCATTTTCACCCTAGATGACGATGGGACAATCAACTACATGGTTAGTACATCCATCTTCTCAACTCTTGAACTATCATTGCAACCCCGATGAAAATGAAAAAAATATATACCTTATTCAACTGATGATCGAATATGACATTCATTGCCGTTTTTACCTCTTTTCCCCTCAAGGTTCGATTGACTGGCCTACAAACAGAAGTCAGCGCCATCACCATTGAGATGCCCAACAGGAATAGGCGAAAGATCGTTGCTGACATCTTCGGAAACTACAGAGATGGAGTGGTGAGGAACCCTCTCATTTTTTATCAAATAGATCAAAGAGATACCTATACATCATAGGGAGGCACTTGCACTGCTCAGTTTCGAGTTGAGCTGTCTCAAACGATCGTTAATTCATATTATTTAAACGAGTATGATAATAGCAAAGGTTGAGATTTCGAAAAGTGATAGAATAGTGCCCTTCACCCCTAACCCTAACCTTAAAATTAATGACACGTTTTTCATTAAAATTTAGGCTCAGGGAAAGTGGCTACGACCCAAGCTCCGTGACGTTCAGATGTTCCTTCACGGTGAACTCTATGTCAATGTTGCTACTGGTGCCTTCACCACCTCCGAGCTTCGTGGACGCATCGTTCAACTTCCCTACCAGGGTCATATCAGGAGACACGCAAGTAAGTTAATCATCCCACCGCTGCCACCAAAAAAGCTTCATGAAATAGTCATTGATATTCCAATGATAGGTAGCCGTTACTTTTTTGTTTGTTCTGACTCCAAAGCTTTACAAAGTAAACAACGTTACGATTACACAATGAATATACCTATGCACATATGCAGTTGTAGAATAAAGAACAATTGATTACAATTTTTGATGTATATACAACAGTCCAGGAGTAATATTTCCCAAATATTCTCTTTTTCTCTAAAGAAATGCCGATCCAGATGTCGGGCTCCCTTATGGATCCTACCCAGGAGACTGGAGCTGCTGGTCACGCTTGGCTCCTCCTCGATGAAAATTGCTCCCTCAATTACGAGATCGCCGTTGTGGGACTCAACAGCGTGGTTGAAGATGACATCGGGACCGACAGCCCACCATCTACCCCTCACTTTTACGCCGAGATCGGTGAAATCGAGAACGGGGAAAGCCGAGTTCGATTGGTCCTGAATGCTTTCAGAGGAAACAGCGTAAGTACCTATTCCATCAGCAATTATAAATGTTTCAGAAGTGATCGTCTATTGTTCTTTTATGACATCGCATATTTGAATACACTAATAAGAACCTGATGATAGCAGTCACTTGTCTTTAAAGGCTTCATTTTCCCTTTGGGTGGTCGCTACAGATGTTTTACTGTATAAGCATTGAATGATAGAATGTAAGTGAGGGTTATCACTGTCGACAATCATACCTTTCTTGAAGAACTCATCTTTATATGTTATGTACCTATCTTCTCCAGGCTCGGGGAACTTTGACAGATGTGAATCCAGGATTATTGGAGAACATGGACAGGGGACAAGCTTTCATTCAGATCAGTACAAAGAACCATCGGGAAGGTGAAATCAGAGGACAGGTAAGTTCCGATAATACTTGATGACGATGGTGATGATGAGGATGAGAATGATGATGATAATGATGGTAATGATGATGATGATAGTGATGATGATGATAATGCTGCTGATGATGATGATGACAATTAGGCATATGACGCTCATGATTCATGATTTTATTATATCATCAGATCATCTTGCCAAACACCTGCCATGGATCATCCAACGGTAACAACCTCGTCCCCGTCCATGATCCCATGCCCGCCATCAACGTCGATGACGACCCCAACTCCTGCTTCTTCGAAGGTCGATACCACGCCCCGATGTCCACCTGGTCACCGGACTACGACAGGAACTGCACCACATGCACATGCAAGGTAGGGCTTCAAGGGATGAATAAAAACCACTTTGATTTCACACTCTCAATCCTGATTGTGCCAATGTAGGAGTACAAAAATATACCATAATCAAAGTATTTTAGTTGGCGGATCTTATCATTACAGAGACGTTTGCTTCTTTAGTTTTCTTTGTCCATTTTGAAACATTCTGCATCAAAGTTGTTCACAATGAACATTTGTACTGTTAAACTATTATATATTTTTTTTTCATGCAATTATGAAAATGTGACGATCGATTTCTTTACATTTCCTCCTCTTCAACAGAAAACGGTGACAATCTGTGACCCAGTGATCTGCCCTCAGTTGTCTTGTGAAAACTCCGTCATTGCTCCTGGTGAATGCTGCCCCTCCTGTCCAAAACGTAAGTTCAAACTCTATTTGTACAATAATTTATTTATACGACCAATCATATTATTTCATTGACCATTTTAAATGAGAGTATTTGGTGTCTTATAAGAACTTGCTAAAAATTTTGTGCCTAGATCTATCAACTGATTGCATTTTGGGAATACTGATAGCTAGACAAGGACTATGATACTGAGGATTTATTTCCTTTTTTAAGAATGCGGTATGATCCGTTTAATGATTATATCAAAGTCACACTCATTGATTTTGAATGAAAGGGGGTATAGGATATTCGAATGACCCCTAATGAAAGTGTAACCTTTCACTCTAATTGAAGTTTGTGTCAACTTCGTCGACAATCGAAACCTAAGGATTAGGGCTTGTTAAGCATTGGTCTTAAGCAATGACTGAATTAACTTAATTTCCGACATGTACGCCCGCTTCCTTACCGCCTTCCCAAAGGACGTGTCCAAGTGCCAGTTCGGGGAGGGAAATGGCTTCGTTATTGGTGTAATCCTTGTCAGGGTTAATACATGCACCCCTATCATCCGCCACATCAGCCACACTGCCCACCCCTTTCTGTTTAAATGTGTCATCTACTAGATAGCGTAGATAGTGTAGATAGCAATGTACACTGTGGTACACCACCTCCACTGAGTTTGGGATCCTTAGGCAATGGAAACGTTGCTGAAGAGTGCAATAGCATCTTCAATGTTTTCACTAGCAATCAATAAAAGAATGTCATGTTTGATCTGTTGGATAATGATTAGAAAGGCCAGGAGACGATAGCTATCAGGGGGAGTGGGAGAGACAGGGGAGATGGGTTGGGAGACGACGTGGGTGAGATTGTGAAGACAATTGGAGACGAAGAGAGAGAGAGAGAGAGAGAGGGGGGAGAGAAGGAGAGGTAAGATGGATAGAGAGAGGGGGTGAAGGGTAGATTGAGAGAATGAGCAAGGGGGAAAAGACAAGTCAGAGAGTTAATGAAGAGCAGATAAACGATAAGGAGTGAGGGGAACGCAAAGAGAAAGAGACACTTAAAAATAAAGAAATAGATCAAAGTAAGACAGAAAGGAAAGAAGGAAGGAAGAAAGAAAGAAAGAAAGAAAAAGAAAGAAAGAAAAAAAAAAGAAAGAAAGAGAAAGAAAGAAAGAGAAAGAAAGAAAGAAAGAAAGAAAGAGAGAGAGAGCATGAGAGTTTATCATTATCCGTTCATAAGTCAAAGGAAGCGTTTAAGGAGTGCCTGGAGAGGAAGGAACGAGGGTAATAGAAAATAGCGCCAAAAGAGACCGTGACAAGACTCATTCAGAAACTGCGCTTCTCAGCCCTCAGGCTATCGAAACTACTCCATGTAATGAACGGAGATTGCAAAATGAGTGTCAAATTGGTCACAGGTATCCAATTTCTAAAATAGCCGTGATTTTACAAATATTTGTTGATTTGCTGTAATTGTACGACCATTTAACAATTTGTCATAGGAAAGAATTGATATTATGGTGTCTCTGTCGGTAATAGGTAACTGTATTAAAAAGAAAATTGAGTTTCAAGCGGCGATTTCTTACACGCATTATACGAACACGATGTAAATTGAGAATTACTTAACAGTTGTATAAGGACTTCCAGATCTTATTTCTGATCATGACTTAAAATACAAAGTTTGTATCTATTTTAATCACTCTATAGTGATTTATGAAATAGTTTTAATTATTAGTCAATCCTGAAGATCTTGTGGTTAAGGGCTTATTAAAACGAAAGTACTGCATAAAATACAGCAAAGGAGCTACGGTATTCAGTGTATTTATACTACAAACTTGTAATCCCAAGTTGCAAAATGCCACAGTGTGATATTCTTAAATTTAAAATATGAAACTTATTTCCTACCTGACTTCTGTTTCAGCAGACTATGAAACCACTGGGCCTTTTATTACAAACATACTTTGTTTCCCTTTGATGTTGCATGCTCATTAGAAGTTTTATTTCATTTTTATTTCTTTTCCTCATTCTTCTTGGAGCAGCCGAAGAACCTGAGGAGCCTGGCTGCCATTACAAGGGCGACAATAAGGTACATCGCATCGGAACGCAATGGCATCCGTATATTCCCCCATTTGGATATACTACATGCGTGCTTTGTACTTGCATGGTTAGTCTGGAGTTCAGCCTTTCATCTTGATTATTTTCTTTCATTTTTTATTCTTCTTATTTCTGTCAACTTCTCATACTTTTTCCCTCTTCTCTTACCGAGTGCGGTGCATTTTATGTCAGCATGCTCGCAATGGAAGACATATATTTGACGGATTTTTTTCTAGTGGCAAAATATGCCTTTTTGTGTAATTCTTTTTTGTGATAATGAGGGATTTCGAGAAGATTGAGGTGAAATTTAGGGAAAATTTACTCCCGTCGACAAATATCTGTCCATAAAAAACCTGTGACAATATTTAATATGACAATAAGTGATACATTTAGATCCGCTGTCAAGAGTTTTCATGTAGATAGGATTCAGCGCTGTTAGTATACATCGGTTAGGTTTTTAGCCAAAAATTATCAAATTGTTGATCCATTATTCATCCAATGCAAAGAAAAATATGTCTTCCATCTTTTTCAAAATTATGTCATGAAGATTTAAGACAGTTTGCCTCACGAAAGGACAGAGCAGCATGTGATAAACTTTTATTTCATTTCTGAAAGCGCAAACAGAATGTAGAGCTTTTAGCGCGATACTTGTGGAATTATCTTTGTGAAGAAATATAATTTTGATTGATTTTTAAGTGTTTTTCATGAAAAAAGTGACTTATTTTCATGGACAGTCATAGGTCTATTCACATCTTCTTTGCACTCATTCATTTTCATCTTGAAATATTTTTTTCCATCTTCTTGTTTTATTCTTGTGTCATCATTTGGCTGAAATATTGAGTGATATTTTCATTGATTTCGATTTCCCAATTCATGTTTCATGTGCGACTGTTTCATTCTTATTTTGCTTCTGACACGAAATGTACATGTGGGGGGGGTGTCATATCAACTGATCAGAGCTAGAATCTCGTGTCACGTGGTATTGACGTCACCCAATCGGTTAATTAATAACCATTGCGCAAGAATGCTTCCGCATGTACGTCGAATGTCGTATTTTCTCGCAACAATACACTTGATTACGTGCTCACGCAGAATCACTAAAGATTTTATTTACTGAAACAGTTTCGACGATCGTCAATATCTTACCGTGTTTGTGTTTATTTTATCGTTTGTTAACAGTCCGGTGGCCAACTAAACTGCTCAAGACTCGCCTGCCCGCCATTAGACTGTCCAAAACCAATTCGACTAAACGCAAATGATTGCTGCCAAGTTTGTCCAGGTAAATCAATTTAAATTCAACATTAGAGTTTTACAAAGAACCCTTTACTATTAGAGCATTATTTTGTATTCAACATTGTCATGATTATTACCAGTGATAAATGTGAATTGTAATTGTTAGCACTTGTTTTTTGTTAAAGGGACAAATAATTTGTTAATTTGTGATGTTTTATTGTAGTGACGCTGCAAAACACGATACTTTCCAAGGTTGCAAGCAACTTCAGGAATGCAAATGACAAGTTAACCAAGCATGGAGCTGGGGATTTCTGTAATTTGGAACATTTATAAAATTACTTGTATTTTTGTCTCTTAATATAGAACCAGAGCCAACAACACCGCCGACAGAACCACCAGTGGACGACACATTACTGCAAGCCGATGAAGTAGAAAAAGGTAAGTTATTACCCAGAGTTCCATATTTCCCATAATGCATGTCGAGCAAGTGAGCCTCATTAAGGAAACTTACCTTAGATCGATCAGAGATTAAACGTTATTTCAAATGGCAAATTATTGGTCGGTTCGGTTTAGTTTGTGCGAATGTAGTATGGACCCGTTTGTTGAGTATTATCTAAATGAAACTGTAAAACTGTAGATCAGGCAGAAGGTACATGATGAAAATAACCATGCAATAATATGTGCTATAATGTTCAAGAGCTCTTAATATGTGTTTCTGTACATGCAGACATATCGTAAAAGTTTTTTTCATTCCAGTCTTCAGTTATGATATTCTTGTTCCTTTTTTCTGTCTTTTATACACCCCTTTTCTCTCTTTCATATTACTTCTTCTTTCTTTGTAAAGATTCGTTTCAATTTCCTTTACCAGTTTCTTCTTTTCTTCCTTTTCCAGTGAAGCCCATTCATTTATTTCTTTCTTATTCCCTTTCTGTTCATCATTCTCTCATTCTTTGTCACTATCTTTCTAATATTAAATACACTTTCCAATTTCTTGGACGTTGTAATACAGAATGTAGAATGGCTATCGTCGACAAAGGCTGGAAAAAAACTTGATTAGCAATCTAAGCAATGTTATAAATACATGTTCAAGTAAAATTGTTTGAATGTTACATATTTGCATGAAAAAATGTGATAAAAGTGATGATATCAAAATAATGTAATTGCATATCAGTGTACAAATGTATTATGGTGTATGAGGCATGATTATATTGAATGTTCCATCCTCCCCTCCCTAAATCTTGTTTTCCGGTTTTACATCTAATATGATGACTTAGTATTAAAACTGTCTTCTTACGTCCAGAAATACGCTGCCCCAAAACTAAGACAGAACAAATCTGACTTTCTTTTCAAATTTCATAAATGTGACCATATCCCTATTCTTTTATTACATCTAATGGTGTATAAACCTTTCATTCCTAGTATATATTCTATCGGATATTCCCCTTAGTCCCGCGCATAATGTTCAATTGTCTTCCCTTGTAAACCCCGGTGCTTACATGTCGCATGTTTCTTGTTCTCGTCTTCATCTTTGTAGGATGTTCGTTCCTCGGTGAATTTTATAGAAATGGCGCCGAATGGCATCCTCTTGTGTCGCCATTTGGTACAATGAGCTGCGTCAGATGTAGATGTCGGGTAAGCATGACCTTTGACCTTTGTGAAAAATCACCCCCATTTCCCCAAAAGCTTTTATTCATAATGTTTGTCACACAAAGGGAAATGTAGAAGCGTAAATAGGCCAGTATTATAAATGTTATCAAATAATTGTGACGTCATGTTATATTTGCACGAAATGTTCTAGCAATCGAGTACAGCATATTGTATTTTGTATCCCATTGTTGATAAATATTTCGTTGGATGATTTTTATGTCTGTAAAATCGCTCTATCACATGTATACGGAAATAGGGTCAACTCAATGTGTGACACAAAAGCACTTGTTGAAAGTATCATAAATGTTGTTACGCCATTGTCCATAGAAGGTGTTTTTTTTTTATTTTGTGGACAAATGTGTACAGAATCTTTGATGAAATTGATATTGTAAATTGCGCCCTTTAAAATCTATTTCATGAATATTCCCGCTTTGTCCCCTGTTTGTGTTAAGCACCTCAAACGGCCAATTTAATTCAATATTTCTTTTCAATTTCTTCTCTTTTTTGCAGAATGGTCAGGCGAAATGCAAGGGAAGAACCTGTCCTCAGCTTAATTGTCAAGAAACAATCAGAACAAAAGGCGAATGCTGCCCGAGATGTAAAGGTAAGATGCAACAATTATCTACGTTTAAAATGGGATCGCACATATCCTACGAAAAAAACCACGTGATTTTGTGCTTTTATATATTACGGAGTTGTTTGGATTTTCCTTGTATCAATGAAGAGACTTGTACGGAGAACAACATGGTATACATGCGGTATTTATAACATTGACATATAAGAATTAGTAAATAAATACATTGACAAGAAAATGGATAGATTGATAGATAAAATAAACAAGGAATGATTGATAGATATATGAATAGTTAGATGGACGGAGCACCCCTGTGACAATGGAGAGAATCGCATGGAAAACAATCTTGGGTCTATTAAGACCATCGTTGGATGCAAATCTTGGAACCAGTCAGGATTGTTCTTCAATAATAGCGATCAATCGATATTCTTTGTGTGTTGCGGGGCCCTGATGAGAGTATTGAAAATGTAAACATAAAAATGCGTTGAAGCAGGAGTTAAAAAAATATTAGTGAGACTAGCAATAAAGTATGTTAATTTTCCTCAATTTGCTATCATATTTCCATAATATCAGTAATAAGTTTAAGAATAAATTCCGATATTTTATTATTGCTAACTTTGCTAATATTTTTTTCGTTTCTCATTATCTCTCCACAGAAGACACGTTAACAGTACCAACAACATTACCAACGATATTAGAGATCTCCGCGGAGAAGAAATCAAGGAGAAAACCCAAGTTGTCATAGGGAAGCGCCCCTTTATATCATAATGAACACGATGGCCACTCTTCCACCTTCAAAAAGAAACATTTGAGATAATTTTTTTGTTGTGGATGTGCCACACTTTTCCCGAGACACAGGGTAATGAATGTGAAGAACATAAAGGGACATTCAAAAGAGGATGAATATTGCGTAAGGTCTCGCTGCCTGATTGTGAGATCGCCAGTGCGTATTTCGATGGCTTGAACACTTCCAACGATTATGTTAGTGCACTCAATGTCAGCGGAATGAGAAGGAACCAGCGAAATAGCGGTGTCAAGTTCGCCAAAATGTCACTTAAATTTGTTCGATTGATAGACATTCGTGTTTTGAAGAATGCTGCAATTGAGTGATCGCGTGATATTGCTTTGGTAGATAGCAGATGTGAAACTGTTTGCCCATTGGGTTAGAGTTCGAGTTTTGAACTTTTGATGCGGTGTAAGAGTCTTATTCCAAAGGAGAAGCATTGCTATTTGGACACCAATACGGGCATCATTGTCAATAAGTGGTTTCAGAAAGGACGCCCTCAACAAAAGAAAGTAGGGCATTACAGTTGATTTTGATCAATTGTTCGTAAACAGACCTGAATAGACCTATGAAGACCATGTAATAAACAAATATCATGAGAATGGTATAACTGTAAAGGTATTTAATACAACTCCAACCTCTAATATTAAAATTTCCGTTGTTGAAAATAATATGTATTTTATATAAGTTTTTGGATCAAATGGTGCGAGAATTTCGTTATGAAAAGGATTACTCAACCAGTTGGTTCAGTCAAGCTTTTTCTTGGCCCCAAATACAGTATTTTTGGAAGGTAGAAATATGTTTGGGCATATACACATTGGCCAAATATGCAAAAATAATATAAAAAAAAATGATTATGTGCAAAATGAGAAGTGTTTGAACATAGGTAAAAGAGAATAATATAGTTGATACAAAATAGTCTTTTGTGAAGAAGATTTATTCAGACGTAAACATGAATATATTTTGACATTGAACTACGATGTTCATTACAGGTTATAAACACATTACACTGATATCTAGGGGACCAAATGTTTTATCATTGTTCTATGTATGTCTGTTTTTTTTCCTTAAACGTGTGTGAATATATTAAAGAATGAGAGAAGTTCTGGATAAAAAGAGAAAATTATCAATAATGTATTCAATAAAAGAAATGTTTTGGAATATATTTTGACAATCAAATGCTGGTCTATTTTTTTTCCGAAATGACAAATGAATATAGATAATTCGATAAAAAGCACACCAACATCGGACTCAAGCAACAGTGACACAGTAATCCAATTCTTAAACGTATTAAACAAACATTCCTTGATACTAATTTTCTTAATGTTTTCCAAGAAATTGTGCTAGCTTTACAAACAGTATGAAAATGAGGATGTAATAAAAATATATGTATCACTCATTCAATACGTGCGTTATTTACCTAAAAAAAAAACAATCGAGACAACTTATTTTACGACAATAAGAAAACAGGGTGAATTTGCTTGACAATCATATACTATATGTTGGTGTTTAAGGTGTATTAGAAATGACTTAATAGTCTTTGAGTGAAAACAATATTAATAGTACTATGACACATATACTATCCCCGTTTATAGACGGAATATTTCAGTATTTCCTTTGATGTGTTCATCAAGGCAATACGCGATCTTTAATATTTTATTTCCATTTTATTTGTCTCTTTCCGTCAAACGCGTTTTCTTTACATGGAATTAGGAAATGCATTCGCAATTGTGGTTTCTTGACTGTATTCAACTTCGATTCCACTTGTTGGTTGCGAGAATAGTTTGAGATTTATAGATATGTTATTTATTCTGTACAAAATGCCAAAGTGTATTCGTGAAATTTTCGCGAACATGAAATAGACTACCTTTATAACACTGATATATATTTTTAAAATCAACTTTGTGTTTCATTGATCATAATAGAGTAATGCAAGTAAATATATTTAGTAGAAGTGAAATAAAAAGTACATGAAGGTAAATATTTATGATTTTATTCCGTGCGGTTACAAAAGAAGTGTATAATAGTATTTGAAGTTCAATCATGTATTTTGTACAAAATACTAGTTAAATATGGAATTTAAAAGTGCTAAGTGTTTTAGCATAGGATGTGTACCTTTTTATTTTTGTACGAAATTATATATCTCAGAATGGCTAAAATTATTTACAAACTCGGCAGATTTTTGTATTTCCCTAGTGCTTCGTGCTACGTGTCTTAGTAAATATGAACAAACATACAGTATTTTTGTTAAATTAATTTATGCTGATATATTTTCTTCAATGTCTTTTTTTTCAAATCTTGATCCATTGTGTGGATACAAGCGAATTTGTAATACTTTTTTTCCACATGGGCGAGTTTTCATTGGAACAGCGTTGCAAAATTAGTGACGTGCATCTTAAGGCCACCACACACTCTAAAGTAAAGTCTACCGCACATTACAAGGTCCGACTTTGACGTGATCTTTATAAAACATCGCATTTTGCATTAAAGTAATATGAAAGTTGTAAGAAATGAAATGATTTTATTTGTAGCTCGACAAAATGCTAAAAATGCTAAAATAAAAATTCTTCTTTTTTACAAGCATTATGGTCGGAGTAAAATAAAACAAGAATCAGCTTCAAGTCGCAGCCGATGGCGACGTCATTACGATTTGGAATTGAATTTACGTTTCCATTTTTTCAGGGTGGATCGAAATAGACTGGAATTTCGTTTACATACCACTGTTCGGAAATTTTGATCATTAAGATTGTATGGGTGGGAATGTTCATATCAAATGTCGAATACAATTCTTCGAAATCGGATAGCACTTGATTCGATTCAGAATATTAATCTCTAGTTCGTTCCACGATTTAAATCTTTCTCATCAATCGTCATAACGTTTTATTCCCGGTTCGGGTCGTAGGCGAATCGTATGTATGTGCACTCTTAAAACAAATCAGTCAAATTGACTAGACCAGTAGTCAGCTGGGAGCAACTGATGTGGCAATCACTGATATTCACATTTCTGACATATATATGCTAGGCAGAAATCACTCTGTTCTACTAAAATATGACTAGAAAATAGTCAAATATGACTAGAATAACAGTTGCACCCAGCTGACCCTATCAACTAGTCATTTTTGACAGATTTGTTTTTAGAGTGTGGTGGTCTTTAGTTTTCTTCTGATATGTAAAAGAAAAAACGTTTTCCTATGGAATAGAGCATGAAATTCGTTGCCTCATGTGAAAAGGTATTGTTCTAAGAATAGCTGAGTTGATTGTGTGTAAAACTTGCATAAATTATATATCATGATCCGGTGTATTTAATACAGTATTCTTTGTATTTGCAATGAACCTATGTTGATTTGTGTTGTTCTTGTTATTATTATGCTACGAAATGATTGAAATTGATTATGAATAAATGAATTAAAATGATGTATGAAAACTATTCGATTGGCTCATTTTTGAATTATGTAAATGTTACGATCTCATCTTGCTAAATATTGGTGACGGGTTCAAGTAGTATGGGAAGTAAAATGTACAAATTCACAGTCATGTAATGTACTTTCCATGTCGCATTATTATCATGGCTTTCAATTCAAAATATTATATTCTAAAATTCGAAGCAATTTTAAGTCGGTAGACACAACTATACAGGACGAGATATATATAATATCAAATAATAAATACATCAAGCACAATGGCAAGAGATACATGACATGACATCATCTATATATATAAATAAATACATATGACTTACAAATAGAAGAATATGTGTTTTCAAATATCATAAACCATATTTTTAAGAACATCTTTTCTTGTGCCGTTGGGGGTCAGTGAAGTGAAAAAGGTCGAGATTTTTCGAGCAAGTACACTGTAAAACTGTGGTGTTAAAACTGACACAAGTTGGTTTTAATAGAGGACCATACCCTGAGGTGTTAAAGTTACACCCTAGAGATTAAACATAACACCATAAAGTGTAAATGTAACAACCAATGGTGTCAATTTAACACCTGTGTAAATAACTGGTTTGGTCCTCTATGTACATCGGTTAACACCTCAGTTTTTGCTGTGTAAGTTGACGGAAGTGTTTAAAGGTCAAGTCCACCTCAGAAAAATGTCGATTTGAATCAATAGAGAAAAATCAGACAGGCACAATGCTGAAGATTTCATCAAAATCGGATGTAAAATAAGAAAGTTATGACATTTCAAAGTTTCGCTTATTTTTAACAAAATAGTTACATGAACGTGCCAGTTACATCCAAATGAGAGAGTCTATGATGTCACTCACTCACTATTTCTTTTGTTCTTTATTGTTTGAATTATATAATATTTCAATATTTACGAATTTGCATGAAGCACAAAATGTTAAAATAATGGAATTCCACATGTTCAGGGAGGAATGAAACTTCATTGCACATGACAACGACGAGAAAATCAAAATATCTCGTACTTCAAACAATAAAAAACAAAAGAAATAGTATGTGAGTGACATCATCGACTCTCTCATTTGGCTGTAACTGGCTCGTTCATATAACTGTTTTGTGAAATGAAGCGAAACTTAAAAGTGTCATCACTTTCTTATTTTACATCCGATTTTGATGAAATTTTCAGTGTTATGCTTGTTGAATTTTTCTCTTTTTATTCAAATCAAGTTTTTGTTGGGGTGGACTTGCCATTTAATCGATACTCCATCCCTTCAAGATTGCGGTAATCATTTTAAAACAAAAAGAGAGGGTGCAACAAATAACCTGTGACATACCATCAAATCGATACCTCATAGGCCTTCGATACAATGCAGTGTCTACTACTTTGTCATTGTCTCACTAAAATTTGTAATATGCAAAATATTAGATAATTATGTACAGTAATGTAAGTTGAACGTAACCCTCCCATTTATTGTCAATTTTGGTACTTTTTAATAGAAATTTCAATCTACAAAATTAAAAGGAATAAGCGCTGTAAAATCAGAAGTTTATTATCCGTCCTTTTGTTCCCTTTTCTAGCTGTGGCAATGTCCCGCCATCCTTCCCTTCTCTTACTCTCTCTATCTCTCACACACTTTCTCTCCCCAAATCTCCCCCTCTCTGGTTTCCTCACACCCCCTTTTCTTTCACCCAATCCCCTCTCTCTCATTTCCACTTTTCATCTTCCTTCCTCTCTCTTTCCTCTTACACCCTATTGCTCACTCCTCTCATCCAATGACTGCTCTCAACACCCTTTTTTCATCCCACTGCATAATAATTTTCCCGCCCTCATCCTACTCCTATTCCCATGTCGGTGCCCCGTAACACAAAATGTAGCAATTGATTATGAGGTTTATTTTTTAAATTGATCATACACAATTGTCAATGCAATCAATTATAGAAACCAGCCTCATAATCAATCGCTAAGCTTTATGTTAGAGGGTCCTGAATGATATCTCCCTAGTAGTCAAGAATGCCTATGGGTGGTGGAGGATCTTCGGGGACGTTCAGCGTCAAATCACAGTCACTGTGGGCGTCACCGTCGGGCTGGTCCTCCTGGACATTCTCCTCACTGGAGCTAGAAGATCCGATGGTCCCCGCGATCGCGACTCGACCTGTCAACCAATAGGTCGTCATCGTACCTTTGTCCTTATGAGATAAAGAAAGACAAGAAAATACGATGAATATGCAGTATAACGACTGAAATTTGGTTGTTAGAACGCCCCGAGTTCTTTCGGGAATTACTTCAACTAACAAAACAGGGTTTTTGGATTGAGTTGATAAACTTTCCTATTTTAATGTGAGGAAACCGAATATTATGCACAATTATGTGTAAAATAAATGATATCTTTTAATAAATGAATCTTTTAATCAAAATGACAAAATACACTGCAACGACTCCCGCTCCCAGGGGCGTTGCTCCTGGGGGAGCGTGGGCTACCGCTCCTAGATTTTTTTTATTTTTCAAATAATGAACAAAAGAAAAGAGGAAGAAGAAAGACAAGAATCAAAAGAGAGGTGTGGATTTGGATTGCACACACTTAAATTTTTGGGCAACATACTGTCCACTATGTTGGGTAAAGTATGTTGGTAAAAAAATATACATATATGTTCTTGGCAATTATTATCCAATTGAGCAATACTCACCGTCAGTAGCACCTCGCCTCGGCGAACCATAGTGTATCCGCCCGTTATCTTGAGAATACGATGACAATCATCACTAATCTGAATTCGATTTGCTGAGAGAACGGGAGTAAAAAAACAATTACATAACGTCTCACTCGAAGAATAAGCAACTGGCTTACTAAAGAATAAACAACCAGTACGTTCATGACCCAACGATCAATCTAAAGCCCCTGCGTGCGAAATCTGAAACCCGTCACCCATTTTCCCATCATCCCAATACAGATTAATTCAATCCAATCCAAAGAGTATTTCGTATAAAACATCTTTTCCTTGCGGTCATAAAACTTTTCACTCCTTGCTCCATATCATGTTGGTCACTCAACTGAAATATTAATTCAAAAGAGACTAGTTGAGCGATAAAAACAGTCAAAATTAACAATCTAAACGAACCGAAAATCATTTTTACATAAAGGATTTAGACTGAAACCTTCCAGTGATGATATACTTACGTAATCCATTCGACTCCATCTTTGATGCGATATTGACGGTCTCACCAAAAAGACAGTACCTTGGCATTTTGGATCCGACGATACCAGCTACAACTGGCCCTACGTTAGGAAATGAAGGAAGCAGACAATTGGATGAAACAAATGAATATCAACAAAATATATAGGAAATGTATAAATAAAATAATTTGCACTTGTCATTGTCACCTTCCCCTTCCGTAATATGTATATATCTATTTCGCACAGATCGGTCAATATTATTCGCTGGCATAACCAAGTAAAAGCAAACAACAATGGTCGTGTTTCAAGATGCTTACTTGGTGAAATCATGACCTTGTCCAGCATGTTATCTACATTTGGATGACCAATGAAAGTCCGGTTTCGAAAAAAGTCGAATGATGTCGAGCGCCCTCATCATTCTTTTCAATAAGGATTCTTTTCAATAAGCAATGGTTTATTTTCAGACGTTCGAGGGAGCGTCCGTGATGCCATGGTGTAGCAGTACTGATTCTCGCCTTATAATCAGAGAGTCGTTTGTTCGAATCCCATGGAGGCACTAGCGTCCTTTAGCAAGGCTCAATTCATTAACTTTCACTCTCCATCCACGTACTATTGGTACCAAGTAGGTTGCGAACGTCAGAATCATTCACTGCTCTTTGCTGGAGAAATCCACAGAGATTGGAGATTGTGCATACACTGGCGTAGCTAGGATTTTTTCCGGGGGGGGGGGGCACTGGGGGTCCTTGCTTTTTCAGGGGGGGGCGCACCACTTTTTTTCCGGTGTGTGTGTGTATGTGTCACAAGGGCGGATCGACTTTCGCCAATAGGGGACGGGACCCGAAATAATCTTCACCTATTTTCCCTGATCAGTCACTTCTTAGTTTTATTCTTATAAAACAACATAAACATGAAATAATCTCATAAGCCTCATAAAACAATTTTAAAAGCAATTTTTTTACTTTCATGTATTTTGTCCTGAAAATTTAATTTTCTGGGCAATGTTATATGTGATCCTGAACAAGATTCGTATGTAACTAGATGGTTACTGCGAACGCCAAGCGCGAGCAGAAATTTTTATTAACTGTTCTAGCATTATCGAAAAGGGACCTGTTAAGGACTGCTTACAGTCACCCAAGAAGACGGTATATATTTCAATAATGCGAGCGCGAAGCGCGAGCAAATTTTTTTTGGCATTCCGACCTAAAAAAATGGTCATTCTAAGCACTTTTTGTATTGATAAATGGGATAGGTATGTAACTAAACAATTGATGCGAGCGCGAAGCGCGAGAGGAAGAAAATTGAGATTTTAGACCTAAAAGCGGGGCCACTCATTCATATTTTGTAAATCATAAATAGGATATAGTTAATTGGGTATCATTAATAATGCGATCGTGAAGCGTGAGCAGACAAATATTGATATTCTGATGTGAAACTGGATAATTTAAGTACACTTTAAATAAAGAGCATGCAGGCTATCGCGCATGTTTTAGATTTAGACCTAGAATCTGGGCATTCTGAATACATTTGTTCAATGGAACATTATGGAATACACGTAGACAATAGGAACTTGGCAAATCAAACAATGTGACCACGCAGCGTGAGCTTAAAATGCTGATATGTAGACAATAAACCGGACATTTTACAGAGCTTTTACAAATTTGTAAAAGAAAAAACAATGAAAGCTCGATGTTCGAATTAAAATATGTTTTGTACATTGACTTTAAAACTTGCTCCATATCAGCAAATTGAGCAAGATATGAATCTTATCGCAAAGATTTTATATAGTAACATGAAAGATTTTTTTGCAAGTCTTTCCCTCACATTATTTCATTCACTCGTTTTCGTTATCTTATTTTCCTTTTTTTTTTCTTCTCTCTTTCTTCTTTTCTTTTTTTTTCTTCTTTTTCTTTTTTTTGCTCTGCCAATATTTTTCAGGGGGGTACCTGGGGAAAGCACAACAAATTTCAGGGGGGGGGGGGGAGGTGCCCCCCGGCCCCCCGTAGCTACGCCACTGCATACACTGTATGCTGGCAAGTCAGAAGACAATTACTGGGCTAATGATATCCGTAATGCGCTTAGATACGTCGTTCTGATGCGATAAGCGCTAAACAGCGGAAGGAATCATAATAATAATATTAATAGTTACATATCTATAGCGCCTAATACCCTTCGTTTCTAAGCGCTTTACATCGTGATTAGCATCAATGTACCAGGGTCGTCATATCCTTGCTTGCCCGCACACGATGTATGCACTTTCTCCACTTCCTGGGGAGCATTCCGACAAGAGTTCTAAGATTCGTTTGCTACGTATCGTTACATAGTCTTTCGCACCCTAACCTACCGGGTACCAATTTAACAGCCGTATACTGACGAGGCCGCTGTGGGATTCGAACAAACGACCCTCTGATTACAAGGCGAGAGTCAGAACCGCTACACCACGACGCGTCGTAACGCTTCCATCATTCCCGACCTTTCGTTTGAGGACGCGGCCGCTTATTTACAACGGTAGTTGACTTTGGAAGGGACTTTTTGGGCCCGTCATCATGGTCGTAAAACTCAGTCCTGCAATGCAAATTGTGTGACATGAGATTTTTTTTTCGTTTCGCATCTGCGACGGAAACATTCAATATGCGTTTCGTGTGCAAAATTCTGGTTGCTACTATGGTAACAGCGATTTATCCGATTGAGGACGACTTTCCAAAGCCACATTTGACTCCTCCTAGAGCTCGAGAGGCCGCCCGGGGGGCCCACTTCCATTGATTAGTGGATACCAGTAGCGACCACCCGTAAAGGGGGACAGAGTGGGCAGGTACGTTACGTATATAGGCCTATGTAACGTTATATGGGTGTCAAAACGATGTTTAAAATGCTGAAAAATAAGGGATATATATCCAATAATTGTAGGGTTTCACAAGCTAAATACTTGTTAAGAAAAGCATTTTCATAATCTGGAAAAGAATTGTTTCCCTTGTTTAGCATGTTTAGGGTACTTTTCGAAACCCCATGGTCGTGCCTGGTATCCACTCATCAATGGAAGTGGTCCCCCGGAATTTGAATCTAATCCCCATTTCTGGGGAATGTAAAACATAATGCCCCTCACATCGTGTGCGAGAGGCATATCGTTTGTGTATAAGGAGTAAACAAAAGAAACAAAGAAACAAAAGGAAACGAGTTCAAAGGTATCGCATATGATGTGTACATATCAACGCATGCGAAATGTTCGGCTGGAGAGGTTGATCTTATCCATGAAATCAATTGCCAGTGATCCACCAATAATCCACATTAAATGTAATATCGATTCGATGGACTGTAATGATCTATATTTAAGCCTTCATTCAGTAAGTTTTTCCTCACTCAATATGTTCTCGATTTGTTTGAAAAACCACTTTCTTATCCATGTCATAAATCTATTTTAGGTCCTGCATTTTGAATATCTCCAGCCATCAGTCGTAATATACATGCATGTATGCGGTACGGGTGTCGCGGAAAGGGATTTTGCACACGAAAAGCAGATTTGTAGGGCCTGTAACCCCCCTGTCACACAAAGCTTAGCATTGATCGTAGAGCAGTTTTCTACGTTTGATTCTATTGACTGTAATGCACAATCAATCTTAAAAATCAAGTGTGTGATTAAGCGTTAACTTTTGTGTTAGGGGACCCTAATACTAGCGTCCGTGATGATTGCGAAAGGTCCCAATTATCCGAGTCGACTCACCAGTATGTATTCCAATCCTTAGGGTCATCTTGGTACCAGGACGATGTGGGATCACAAGACCTTTGATACAGTTCAGGAGATCCAGGGCCATCAAAGCTATCTCACTCGCGTGTTTGTTCCCGTTACGCTGTGGTACACCTGGGGTCAGAGAAATGAATATTGAGTTCTCGATCAGAATCTGAGTCCGAAATTTTTATTAATCGATTATTTTTTATCAATGTCATCTCTCTCTCTCTATATATATAATCATTTCATTATTTTTTTAATTCATTATTATTTCACTATTATTATATTTTGGAGTGGTCAGGGGCGATCGAATACTACACTGTAAAAACTGTGGTGTTAAAACTGACACCAAATGGTGTTAATAGAGGACCACACCCTGAGGTGTTAAAATAACACCCTAGAGATTGAACATAACACCAAAGAGTGTAAATGTAACAACCATAGGTGTTGTATTAACACCTATAGGTGTAAAAATAACACCAACAATTTAACACCGGTGTAAAATAATTGGTGTGGTCCTCTATGTACACCGGTTAACACCACAGTTTTTGCTGTGTACGATAATTCAAGTAATGATAAAAAAGAGGATTAAAACGGAGAGGAGGGAATAGGAAAGAAGACTACGAAGACAGAGGCGTCTGCGTAGTGCAACTCTAAAATCGCTATTTGGAGCGCAAAAAATGATGTTACCTCTAATTTGGTCGCCTTTCCCCACCTATCAAAATTCCTTGCCAGCACCCCTGTGTAACCCTTAATGTAAATAGTTTGAACCAGTCACCAATCAGTAGACCAAACCATATACACTATTGGGGAAAAAAGTGAGAATCTGAACTCTTTTGTCCCGTATTTGGATCCCTCGAGAAAAGGGTTCCCCAAACGTTTCAAGGCCAATGAGAACCTTGAATAGTTCCACAAAGAATAAAAAAGTGACTGTTTGAGGCAGTTTACCTTTTAGGGGACATTTAAAGGTTCCAAATACGGGACAAGCAAAGAACCCTCTGAGGATCCTTTTTTTATAAGAAAGTATAATTTATTCACATTTTACCTGATACTACCATGTATGCATCTCCGATCGTCTCGACTTTGTACACATTGTAGGTGTCAATTCTACTATCAAAGTTTGTGTAAACGTTGTTCAACATATCCACCACCTATTCAAAAGGGAGAAAACAAACCATTAATATTTAAACTGTGGTAATAATGTGTAGAGGATCATGCTATTAACCCCCTTATAATGTTCTCTTGCCAACAAGAATTCGAAGTCCAGATTTGTAGTGTATGTGGCGATTCATAGTCCAGAAACGTATCCACAAGACTCAAAAACCTGTCATAATACTAAGTTTATCAAATGTACCAAGGGAAACATACCTGCAGCGGAGAACTTTCCGAGCAGATCCGAGTAAACCCGACTATATCCGAAAACAGAATCGTGGCCGCTGCGAAGTTTTCGGCGTGGACGACCTGGTTACGCTTCAGATTTTCGGCAACCGAAATCGGCAACATTTGATAAAGCAACGTATCTGTCCGCTTCCGTTCTTTGTGAAGCGCTTTGGTTTGGTCAGCCAGAGTAAGAACGTAGTTCTGCATGTTGGAGGTGAGTGATTCGACCGCCTTGATGATGATGACGCAAAGGAACACAACCAGGACCATGATACTGATGCTGACGGCGAGATCAGCGTTGTCGGTGGTCACAGCAGAGTTTAGTTCATTTAGTATTACCTGTATGTATAACAAAAAATAGTAATGATAGTTGGCAATTCAAATATCATCGAACCATTTATGACGTGCATGCAGTGTATGTTATGTTCTCGGTGTTTTGTAATGGGATCGACCTCCATATATGAAATATCATCTCTATTGACCCACTGCCTAACACTTTCGAGTCCTGTGTTTCAACATCGATTATTTATATGATTATGTCTTATTAACGATTTTATCCAATGTAGGTCGTCATCACCTTCATTATGTCATTCAACTGGCAAAGATACTTGTGGTCATCACTTGTCTGTACACTATCAGTGATCACTGAACAGTGGAAATCTATCTTTGTGAGATAATGGAAACATCTCTGCACCTATTTGAAAAAGATATACTACTGTTCTTGGTGATACGATTTTATAAACATCGACTGTTTGCTTTGGGACTTTGTTTTAATAGGACCATGGACCTACTACTCACTGCCACGTCTCAGGAATCAATATTATATTATATCAACCCTTCAGACACCTACAATTCCCATACCTCTGCCATGTTCTTCTGGATATCCCTGAGGATATCAATGTAGATGGTCATGTTGTCGAACCACCATTGTCCCTCTTGCCAGGATGGTTCTCTAGTCGCGTTGTTGTAGGATATGATTGCTCGCATCTCCGTTATCGTGTTCTGGAAGTGGAAGTCGTGGTCGGAGTTCTCGATCGAGTCTTCGAGTATCATTCGGACGAGCTGAGAGTACTTCTGAGATGCCCAAATATTCGACTGACCAACCTATATTGAAAACAGTTTTCCCAGTTAAAGAGATATTCCAGTAGTTGCAGTAGACACTGATTTCATGACAAAGTCTGTAAAACAAGGCTTAATTATCAGTATATCATCGAGGATCTAGATCTGGTACAGTTACATAAACTGAACTTCGTGAAATCTCAAAATCTACACTGAAAAACGTTCAGGCTGAAGATCCCAAACACAGATAAGTGCACGTGGGACAGTGTATAATTATTGCTTTGAATGTCGTGCTCTACCCGAATCCCGTGTTTATTTGCTGATTCCTCAGCAATTACACAATTTCTTCCAGAATCTTTTGGCACATACGTTTTATTTATACAAACAGACACTTTGGTGGTCATTTCATTTTTATATCGTTACCAAAACTAGCATTTACCTTTAAGAATATTTATTTGGTACAATTTGTTGAAATTAGTTTTTTCTTTAGTAAAACGTATATGATGTAAATAACACTTTTAAAAATTGTTCAGATACTGTTACCTGCATCTTCTCCATGTACCAGCGATAATCCGTCAACCGATTGAAACCACCCTGCGTGTAGAACACCGCCCCTAACGTTCGCTCAATACCAGTCTGTTCCATCCCCACGATCAAGAGCTGATAGGCCACCAGTGTCTCCCACAGACCCTGACCACCAGACTTCCCGACGCTCTCGTAGAGCCAGTCAATAAAGAGCTGGATTGCATCGGTGTAGAAGTGGATGACTTCGTAGATTGTGGTGTTATGGATGTCGAGGGTCAGGCGGTATTCGAAGAGGTAGGACATCAGGGCTTCTTTGTTCTGGAACTGTTGGTAGGCCATGGTTCCTTTGACTGGCCAATCGTCCAAACTCTCCAAAACCTGTGGACAGTGAGTCGATACTAACATGACTAGTACAAAAAACATTACCCATGGGGCCAGCTACTGTCTACACAAACCTGAAGAACTTGGTTTCACGGCCATATATGGTCAAAAAGTGAGAAAAAGGGTTAAATAAACGATTAACTTAATCCAGTTACCCATATCAGATGGTGTCCAGGCATATTTTTGCTGTCTTGATGTTCACAACCTCTTACTAGTTGTTGGTAATATTCAACTTGGATAACTTCGATTTCATGTCTTTTGGCAAGTTATTTTCTCCCAATCCAGCTCTAAGAACAATCCTAGATCAGTTGGATTCATACCAAGTGCTGCTCTTACGGACATACCCAATACCACACCACTTGTATAAGTTTACTAAGCCCTTACTTCGTCAGTTAGCGGGTAGGTATTGATAAGAAAGATCTTTCGTTCAGGTCCGGTCGCTGCTGTCTTCTGTTGCATCAAAGAGCTGATGTAAAGAGCGGTCATATCCCTCTCCATTTGTAGACTGTGAACAAGGGTGCCAACCTGAAATAGAACAACGAAAAAGACATGTATCTGAATGAACCTTGTTGAGAATATCGTCAGGGCCGACATCACGGTCATCAGCTCGACTGAACCATATATTATTCCGTTGACATCCAAACCTTTAAACCGACAAATTGTCTCAATCAACCGGCATGTTGTCATAATCCAATGTACAACTGTGTCATGAACGGGAGGGTGTTCGTACGATCCCTGGCCAAATCACACCAAAGACATAAAATGGGACTGTCTACCTTCTAGCAAGGCTCTCACTCCTCCCAGCATTTTAGATCAGAGAAATAGAATAGTAACTTAATGTTTTGGAAGGTGGTTGGGCGAGCAGGTCTTAAAAGCTGAGATGTGTATCCTCATTAGACTTGCTTCTCTGGCATTGCGATCAGATTTTTGCTTAAAGTAATAATAATAATAATAATGTAGTTCTTATATAGCGCATTTCAGACCTGAAAGGACTCTCAATGCATTTTACAAAAATAAGAATTATACAATGTCAGGCGCGGATCCAGGAGGGGGCCGAGCCGGCCCCGGCCCCCCCCCCCCCTATTTTTTGACAACCTGCAGAAAAAGTGTATTCTTTACCTTGATAGAAACTGTGAAAAAAAAGTAAGAAGGAGGTATTATACCCATGATGTGTAATTTATGGCCTCGTAACGGCCGGCCCGACCCCGAAAGGAAACTAGAAAAAGGTGAGGGGAAGAATTGGAAAATAGACTTTATATAACAATTTTCGCTCGCGCTTCGCGCTCGCATTGCCTGTGTAATGAATCCCATTCAAGAGGGTTAAATGACACTAATATATATCCAATATATATACAATATATCCAGTTCTGATATCAATTTGCACACAATGTTTCCAGCTCGCACATCAAGCTTTCATTATTTTGTTTGATTTACATAAATTGTTAATGTGTATCAAAATGGTCAGCTCGCGCTGCGCGCTTGCATTGTTTGATGTTTGAGATACCTATCCTCTGGAAAATCTTACCAAAATTTTTCAAATGCTCCTTCATCATGTCAGTATATCAAAAAATTAAGCTCATGCTTTGCGCTCGCATTTAATTGTTTGAGACACACAGCTTGTTTATTTAAATAAAAACGCGCTTAGGCTGTCCATTTTTCAGGTCGGAAGATCAGAAATTTTGAGCTCGCGGTTCGCACTCTCATTATTTATTTGGTGATACTTGTATCTTCTTCATTAATCACTAAAAACCGTCCTAATTGAGTCACTTTTCACGTTACTGTGATAAAATTTCGGCTCGCGCTTCGCGCTCGCATTCTTTATAATTGGATACTTATCTTTGTGCATGATTATAAAATCGCTCTGAATCTTCAGTTCTAAAGACATGAAATATCAAAGATTTTTAGCTCGCGCTTCGCGCTCGCAATATATATTAAGATCACGTGAGATTTACCTTATATTGTTGATAGCAATAACAACTAACATATACTTAAAACTTCAGTCTTTAGTTAGGACTACCCCCTGAAAAAAACAACCCCCCAAAAAAGCCAGATTGTAGCGGCCAATCAAGAAAAATGTTGATCAAAATATTTTTCGCCCCCCCCTATTGGCGAAAGCTGGATCCGCCCCTGAATGTAAGGAATTACTTAGAATAACAATTGGCAACATCAACATTAATCAGTTACATACATGTATGGCATAAGTATTTGGAAAGGCCTAGTTGAATGCTTCATTAAAAAGAAATGTTTTAAGTTGTGATTTGAAAAGTCCAGGATTATTTTGTGATCGGAGAGTACTGGGGAGGGAATTCCAAAGGGTTGTGGCACTGTAGGAGAAGGACCTTTCGCCATGCGTCTTAGTTCTTAGTCTGGGTACTTGAAGGAGTAGTTGAGTTGATGATCTAAGTGTCCTAGAGGGGGTGTATGGAGAAACAAGTTCAGAAATATATTGAGGGGCAAAACCATGTACAGCATTAAATGTTATTAGAAGGACTTTGAAGCGAATTCGTGATTTGATAGGTAGCCAGTGAAGTTCTTTGAGGATTGGGGTGATGTGGTTGTGTTTCTTGGATCTGGAGACAAGTCTTGCGGCTGAATTTTGGATTCTTTGGAGCTTTGCTATATCTTTGTCCGGGGTTCCGTACAAAAGACTGTTACAGTTATCAAGAAGGGAAGATACAAAAGCATGAATGAGGATCTCAGTGATGCTAGGGAGGGCAGTGATGCTGAAAGTACATTTGCACCATTGGCTCTTTTCTATAAACGGCATGATAAAAAGTGCGTCTTCATCCATTCCTTGTCGACTTATCGAACATTCCCCGATTTTACCGATATCCAAGTTACCAGAGGAAGCATTTTAATGACACGTCCCCAGAGGTAGCTACACAATCAGTTTTATTCCTCATCATAATGCTTTTGACACTGCACTTTTTTTCTTAACCCAGGGAAATTAGTGGGGCTAAGGGGGGGGGGGTTCTTAGCCCCTCCAATTTCCCGGGGTTAAGCTTAGCCCACTTCGTTTTCACACTACGTTTTAGCAAAGTGGGCTAGCACGGTAAATAGTACGGTACTATCTGGTCTTGCAAAAGCAAGGTTAGTCGGCAATATGCTTTTCACACTGCATTTCCTTAACCCTATTCTATCCTTAACCCCATACTATCTTTTTTCGATTCACACTGTCTTTCTTAACCCCATACTATCTGCTCAACCGTGGTTAATGCCTTAACCCCGGACTTTCCCTCAGCTCATGAATACTGATGATTTTACAATTCAGAGCGTGATTAACGTGCAATTCGACTTCTGTGATTGGTTAATGCTTAGCCCCACTTTCCTTAGCCCTGTTTCGTTTTCACACTGCATCTCTTAGCACCGCAATTGTGGTAGCCGGCTAACCCTGCTTTTTTGCAGGGCCAGACAGTACTGTACTATTTACCGTGCTAGCCCACTTTGCTAAAACGTAGTGTGAAAACGAAGTGGGCTAAGCTTAACCCCGGGAAATTGGTGGGGCTAAGACCCCCCTTAGACCAACAAATTTAGGACAAAAAGTGCTGTGTGAAAAGCATATTATTGTGGTGCTAGTACCACAATTCTCGTGCTAAGAGATGAAGTGTGAAAACGAAACAGGGCTAAGGAATGTGGGACTAAGCATAAGCCAATCACAGAAATCGAATTGCACGTTAATCACGCTCTGTATGGTAAAATCATCAATATTCATGAGCTGAGGGATTCAATTCAATTCAATTCATTTATTTATTCAACCATCAAAAGGATAAAAACAGTACAATATACAGTATCAACAAAGTATCAGAAAAACAAACAAACAAATAGATGGTTCGGAGACCCCAGAGAAGCAATGCTTATGAAAGGGGTCACCACGCGATACATTAATACATTACAATTGACAAAATTAAGGAGTAAAAATCCCAGATCAAAATTAAAAGAAACACTCCTGCAGCAGCAAAAAAAAAAAAAAAAAAGAGCTAAAGGGGGGGGGCAGCACTATGTAAGATGTGAGATCATATGCATTCGATCAATAAACAGAAAATAACATTTTCCTGCATAAAGATCTAAATCTTGATAAAGTAGAACTATTTTTTATATCATTTGGAATTTCATTCCATAGTTTGGGGAAGTAAGTCTTAAATGAATTAAAAGCAATGGATGTTCGAACATATGGAGGGCGTAGGCATTTGCTGTGACGAGTATTATGAGAATGGATTTGAGAATTTGAAACAAAAATGTCACTGAAGAGAGGTGGTAAGATTCCGGCATTAAGCTTGTACATAAAAACTAGTGAATTTAATGATATCAGATCTTTTAAAGTTAATAAATTTGATTGTAAAAACAAAGGCTTTGTATGACTATTAAAAGGAGCATTTGAGATAAGTCTTATTGCTTTCTTTTGTAAAATTATTAATTTATCTAAGTGTGTTTTGAATGTATGACCCCATACAATGTTACAGTAATTTAAGTGAGGAAGTATGATACTGTTATAAAGAGTAATTAAAATTGAATGGGGAACAAAATGTCTAATTTTAGAAATAACTCCAATAGATCTTGAAACTTTGGTACAGATTGAATTGAGATGTGGTTTCCAAGAGAGGTGTTCATTAAAAATTACTCCTAAAAATTGAAAATGTTTTACTTGTTTTATATTATGTCCACCAAGAAAAATATTTAGAGAATGAGGAGGGTCCCTCCTGCCTCGAGTTCGAAAAATGATATACTTTGTTTTGTCTAAATTCAGAAAAAGTTTGTTGCAAACGAACCAATTGTTTAATTTTCTTAATTCATTGTTTGCTGATGAGACAAGATTATTTATTTTTTTGTGAGATAATGTGACTGTTGTGTCATCAGCAAACAATGAAAAGTTTAGAATTGGGGAGCTATTAATTATATCATTAATGTAAACAAGAAACAGGAGGGGACCCAACACAGAGCCCTGAGGAATTCCACAAGATATGTCTCTGTGTTGAGATTTGACACCATTAATCACCACATGTTGGTTTCTATTAAATAAATAATTAAGAAACCACTGAAGGGGAATTCCTCGAACTCCATAATATTCTAATTTTTTTAACAATATGTGGTGATCAATGGTGTCAAAAGCCTTAGACAGATCCATAAAGACACCAAGGCAAAAATTACCATCATCTATTTCTTTTGAAATTTTGTTAAATAAATTTAGGACACCAAGGTCAGTAGAAAAGTTCTTCCTAAATCCAAATTGTTGAGGTATTAAAACATGATTAACTGTTAGAAATTTGTACAACCTGGTATATACTAACTTTTCTAATAACTTGGAAAAGAATGGTAATAAAGCAATTGGACGGTAGTTTACAATGTCATGTCGATCACCCCTTTTAAAGATGGGAACAACTAAAGCAGTCTTAAGCTTATCTGGCACTATTCCTTGTGATAAAGATTCATTTAAGATATAACAAAGAGGGTTTACAATGGAATGAATACACTTCTTTATAACACGACCAGCAATAGAGTCAGGACCAGGTGAAGCAGAAGTTTTCATGGACGACAGAACATTAATTATTTCAGTATTGGAAGTGGGATTAAAGAATAAAGAAGAAGGTACAGGGTTTGATAAATAGTCAGTGAAATGAGAGACGGGATTAGGAATCTTTTCTTGCGTGGTTTTACCAACATTAACAAAATACTTGTTAAAAGCTTCACTGATTGATGTTTTACTAAAAATCTTTTCATGGTTAAAATACATATGAGATGGAAGTGAGTCTTTCTTTTTACCTAATATATTATTAATTTCAGACCAGGTTTTTTTCATATCGCCTTTTGTTTTGCTAAATAGGTTTTCATAAAAGATTTTTTTACACTGGCGAATAGTACAGGTTAATGTATTTTTATACTCAGTATACTTATTTCGACTTTGAGAGTCTCTTTTTTTATATAGCAACAATAAAGTCTATGTTTTCTTTTGATAGATTTCATGATACCATGAGTAATCCAAGGTTTATTGTACTTTTTTATTTTAATTTTGGTTAAAGGAAAACATTCAGAGTATAGGGAAGTGAGTTTATGAATAAATAGGTCATATGAGACATTAACATCTGAATTACTATAGATTGGTGACCAGTCGATTAATAGAAGCTTTCTCTGAAATGTCAATATTTTTTCTTCAGGTATAATACGTGACTTACAATGATGCAAATGAATTGGAATAGACATGGTGTCAGTAATATGAAAAATTGGAAAGTGATCCGAAAGATCAGAATAAATTACACCACACTTATTGTTCATATCAATACAGTTAGTAAAAATGTTATCTATTAACGTAGCAGAGTGCCTTGTCACACGTGTAGGTTTGTTAATAGATGGAAAAAGGCCACATGAAAAAAGAGTATTTAAGAATTCATTTGTCTTGTTGTCAACGTTATAATTGATTAAGTTAATATTGAAATCACCTAATAGATAAATGTCCTTTTTTGAGTAGTTAATGTCAGTAAGAATATTTGAAAGTGTTTCGTTGAATAAAGTTATATCAGTATTGGGTACTCTGTAAATGCAACCAACTACAAGAGATTTCTTTTTTGGTTGATTAATTTCAACAAAAACAGTATCACAGTGATCTTTACTTAATGATATCATATTGCACAAGTTATAATCAATGCCATCTCTTATATACAATGCTACACCTCCTCCATTTCTACCAACTCTATCAGTGTGAACAAGGGAATATCCATCAATATTATACATATCAATTGAAATATTATCACGAAACCATGTTTCAGAAATCCCGACAGCGGTAAATTTATAATCTAGAGATTTCAGAAGAAGCTGTAAGTCGTCAAAATTACGAACAAGACTTCTGGAATTAACATGTAATATAGAAAAGTTGTCACAAGTAGAATGATACTTAGGGAAAAATTTATCAGAAAATATATATTTACAGGAAACATTGTTTACATTGTTTACATTAAATGGAGATTGAAAGCTACTTATATCATTATAGTCATTCTCAGATTCATTCAAAGTAAAAGGATTAATAGCCAAGGCATGAAAATTGTCCTCATCAATAGACTTATCTAAATGAAAGAAAGTAAAAATTGAGAAAACAAATTCTTCATTGCTTACATAATGGTTAAAAGGGAATAATATAGTATTGCAGGAATCACAAAATGCATTTTCATGATGAGATTTAAGTTTGGAACAGTTACTGCAGGTGAATAAATTACTTATCATAAAAAGCGTTCAATAACAAGGAATACAAATACAATCAAGTACATGGGAAAGAAATACTCTATAGACAGAGAGAAAAAAAATTGAAATTGGGGAAGAGCTGCAGAGAGTGTTAAAAAAAAATAAAAATAAAAAAACACTTAACAATCAAAGAACAACAAATCAATAACAGTTTTAGACTTCAACAGTAAAAACAGTGTAGTAAGCTGTAGAGGTGAGTCAATGCAGGCAAAGTTTGTTTCAAGTAAGCCTGGATAAGTGTGCGTTGAGTTCAATGAGCTGCTCAAGTTCAGTTTTGTTCTTTATTAGATGTTTCTTTTTGGTGGTACCATTTGACACAAGTACAAAGATTCGTCCATCCACTGACCAAGCAGTTTCCACTACCTTAGATGTCTTAGCAGCATGGAGAAGTTGTGCATTTTGAGCAGTCAGATCTTCTTGAATCGATTGCCCTTTTCCAGCGAGCTTCCGACGTTGCCTAAGAATCATCTGGCGGGTCCTGTACGAGGCAAACTTGGCAATTATCTGTCGTGGAGGATGGGATCTTTCTGTGCTTTCAGCCACTCCAGATCTTGATGATTTAGTTCTTGAAGTAATCCTGTGGCTCCTCTCGATGTCGTTCCTCGCCAGCTGAACTCCAAGAACTTCAGAAGAGAGCTTCATGATGATGTCATCTGTATCTTCTTGGGGAGACTCTTGAAAGCCAAAAAACCGAAGGCAATTTCTGCGAGAATATTGTTCCTGGGCATTGAAGTCATGTTGAAGCTTCTTGATACTTGATTTCTGGGTTTCTATCAAGGATTTCATGTCGTTCATATCATGGGTGTATCGTTCGACTTTGACCTCAAGATCAAATAACCTTGACTCCTGTTTCTCTACCTCAGTACGTAGTTCAGATAGTTGTTTATAAACCTGACTCTCAACAAGGGCAAGAAAAGTTTTATCCAACAAAATGTCTTTAATAACAGATGTCACTAAACTCCGGGGTTAAGGCATTAACCACGATTGAGCATATGGGGCTAAGAAAGACAGTGTGAATCGGAAAAAAAATAGTATGGGGTTAAGGATAGTCCGGGGTCAAGCTGGGTTAAAGAAATGCAGTGTAAAAAGCATATAAGTCAACGACATTCAACAAGAAAAGTCGCCATTTACCTGTCGACTGAAGCGAACGTTCCTTCGGATCTCACTGGCGTCCACGCTCTTCTTTAAAGTAGCTATAAGATCGGAGATGGCCAAGGCTGTCAGGACAATGATAGGCATCAGGGTCAGTGTCAACATCTTAATCATCTGACGTCTCTTTCCGTTTGGTGTCAAGGGGGTGGCTGAGCATAGCATCTTGTTGGAGTCTTGGATAGCCTCTCGCACCGAGGTTTCCACCTGTAAAAGTCGAAAAAAAAAATAGTATCTCAGAAAGCGTAACCGGCTTTTCAGACAGAAGCCCATGAAAATAAAAGCATCACATCGTAACCATCGATTTTATAATGCAAAAGAAAAAAAGGAAAGAAAAAAATGCGACCTGGTGGGTGTTTCATAAAGCTGTTCGTAAGATACGAATGACTTCACGCACAACTGGTGATCCTTTCTCATTCCAAGTGATAAATCTCTATGTTATTGAGTTAGAACCTAAGATCATGTTCCAGTCATGCGTAAAGTTGTTCGTAACTTTACGAACAGCTTTATGAAACAACCACCAGCTCTGTCGCCTCGCTTACATAAAGTTATTAAATATGTCACAACCCATTCGATCCCCCACCCGCACATGGGGTGGGGCGAAAAGTGGTTACCGAACATTTATTGTGATTTGATTATCATACTGCGCAAAACGAGATCGAAGCCTTCTTATTGTTGTACTTTAGATTATCTTATATTATGTAAGAAATTTTCCATGATTATATTAGATAAAAATGATCGAATCTTATTTTCTTCTTTTCAAAATTAATTATATTATTTATTTTTGACCCAAGTTCGCCAAAATTATTTTTTAAAATCCCCACCGTTTTCTGCATTGCTCCTTTTATGTTCTATGTTCTAATATTCTTGACCTACTATATGTCTGTTTTACTGTGAAAGAATAAATCAAAGAAACAATATTATTTCAGTGCCAATATTACTGGTTTATATATATTATGATTAATCAACAACGCAGTACTTTGTGCAAGTCTTACAACAAAAAAGAAGCTGAATGAAATTTAGTTCGCCAAACCTGACTCATAGATCCAAGACTTGATGCGATACTCATCACCCTCTCCCCCGCCATCCTCCTGGCTTCTGGATCCTCCATTTTCCGTTGGACTGCGAATATTCTCTCCGAAAAACTTCAGCATCAATTAATTAGCATAAAAGACAACACGAGCATCTTATCTGCTTATCCAATACTGTAAGACAAAGGTAGGAGGTTACCAATTGTGTATTCATTCATTACATTATTAAATCATTTCCAATCAAATGATAAATGGTGGCAATAATATTTGGCAAATTGTTAAAAAGAATGTTACTATAATAAATTGATAATTAGATAGATCAAGATAAAGTCTTATTTGTTTGATCGTCTCCAGAAAGGAACAGTAATGGGTTCTTTGTCACAGACATTCCCTCTCCGATGGGGTGTTCCACAAGGGTCGGTTGTGGGCCCTTTGCTTTTCACCCTCTACACTGGACCTCTTTGCGATGCGATTGCTTCCCATCATTGCATACATCATGTTATGTATGCTGATAATAACCAGCTGTATCTTGTTATGAGAGCAGATGACGACGACAGAAATGGTGCCATATATAGACCCCGATATAGACTCAGAGTGTTTACGTGATATCAAGTCTTGGTCCGTAATCAACAACTTGAAGCTCAACGAAGCAAAGACTGAAATGCTGCATATATTATCCCGGTTCAGGCAGCAGCGTGATGATATCTCTCCCCTTGGTCTGTCTGGAACGTGCGCTCAAAACTCAGATTTTGTCTGTGATCTCGGTGTGATTTTTATAGACAATCACCTTTCTCTTGCACAACACATCCGCAACAAGTGCAGGACTGCTTCTTGAGGTATAGCTAGGATTGGCCGAATCCGCAAGTACCTCAACACTACATCTATTGAAAACCCCATCCATGCATTTGTTTCTTCCCATTTGGATTACTGTAATATCCTCCTAGCCGGTCTTCCCCAATCCCATATTGCTCCCCTCCAACGGATCAAGAATACAGCATCCAGATTGGTTTCCGGACTAAATAACATGAACACACCACCCCAATCATGAATTCTCTACATTGGTTACCAGTTCAGCAACGCATTGTCTACAAAAATTTTCCTTCTAGTCTACAAGTGTATCCATAATCAAGCTCCCTCTTATTTACAGAACCTCGTCTCCCTCCGATCCTCATCAGCATCCAGATGTCTCCGCTCCCACACCACTGCACATCTTCAACTGCTTTCCGGACCAAAAACTCAAACCAACTACGGTGACAGATCCTTCTCAGTTATTGCCCCGAAGCTCTGGAACAATCTCCTCATTAATGTACGTGAGGCATCTCGTTAGAACTGTGTAAGTCCCTCCTTAAAACCCACCTCTTTTCATAGGTTTCACTTGCCTATTTTTTCGCTTCTTTGTGTTCTGTATGAAATTATTATTATTATAATTATTCTGTATGAAATTATTATATATTATTTGCATTATCATATTGTGTTCAGATTTTTTTTAAGTCGGATTGTATGGTTCGTTTTAGCATGGATGTTTAAGGATTATTTATATTTACATACATGATTATCGACCCGTTATATTTAAGTTGAGTATTCACCGATTATCTCTTTATTCGTACGTAAAATTAATTTTTCGTAATGGTGTTTTCACTTTAAGTTCCTTTGTTTTTTTTTTCTAAGATGTCTTGTATTTCCCCTTTCTTTCTTAGTGCTTTGAAACTTTTGTATAAAGTACTCTATAATTTTTGTATATTATTATTATCATGCATTCATTCATTTGTCCAGTTATTTTCATGATTCATTGGGGACTATATATCTACATTAGAATTTAGAAATAATATAAAGAAAGTTCTGTGACAAATAATGATTTGTTGGTAATACATGTCATAAAAAAAACCCACTGAAACTTTTAATGCTCCTCGTCACTTCGTCATATTTGTCATCTTTAGGAATAATTTTTTTTTGCTCCATAACTTTAAAATAACTGTAGTGTCTGAATCATCTTTAAACTTTTTTTTTAGTATTTCGTTTTAAGTAATAAGTAATACTAGCAACACTAGGTTACAAAATGTCAACGATAGTTTTACTTGGATGTCGGTGTGGGAGATGTTGGCTATTGTGGGAGTAAACCCGGAAGGAAGTAAGGATAAAATTCAAGATTATGAAAGAAGTGTGACAAAAACGCCTTTGAAACTATAAAATCGCATATTTTGAGGATAGTGACAAATATAATACATGGGCCTTATTTGTCTAGTTAATTGTCATTTAATTTTAAGGGGCTGAAATTAAAAAAATAGCACATTTTTATACGTAAATTTGGTGCTCAATTTGATTTTAAAAAAGTGAAAATTTTTTGAGTCGTTAAATATTTGTGGTGATTTATTTTTTCGTAATCAAAATATGCACGCCACTTACTAATTTCAATTTTTTAAAGAGAGGGGGAGTGTGTGTGTGTGTGTGCGGGGGGGGGGGTGCGCGAACGAGTGTGTGTGTATATGTGTTTGTGTGGACACTTGATTTATCTACACAACATGGCTTCTTATAACTTCATTTAATTACACATCCATGTTTGTCCGCTCCACCACATCACATCCTTAGGTATAGGCCAACTTAAAAAAAAACCCACGCAGACAGTGAAACCGTACAAGATTTGGTATGACGACGGTTGTTATAGCAGCAAAGAAATTGTTTCTCTTTTAAGCAGAAAAGCGTTATCTCCTTGTTCCGTAAAATTCAGTTCAGTTCAATGATCAACATTTACTGACTTCAAAATATAACAAGTGGAATGCCTCTGGCCGTCTCACCTGCATCACGCGGTTCAATATAGCAGCAGTGCTGACTTTGAAAACTACTCTAACTCGCACAAGATGTTCAGTGATACATGGTTACTCTTATGTCCACTTTTTATGAACTAGACCAATAAACTTACAGAGATATGATGGTTATTCAACAAAAAAAAACCCAACATGGCCAAAGTTCATTGGCCTTACATGACCTTTGACCTTGATCATGTGACTTGAAACTCGCACAGGATGTTCAGTGATACTTGATTACTCTTATGTCCAAGATTCATGAATCAGATCCATAAACTTTTAAAGTTATGATGGTAATTCAACAGTTACACCCAATTCGGCCAAAGTTCATTGACCTTTGACCTTGGTCATGTGACCTGAAATGCGCACAGGATGTTCAGTGATACTTGATTACTCTAATGTCCAAGTTTAACGAACTAGACCAATAAATTTTCAAAGTTATGATGGTAATTCAACAGATACCCCCAATTGGCCAAAGTTCATTGACCCTAAATGACCTTTGACCTTAATCATGAGACCTGAAACTTGCACAATATGTTCAATGATGCTTGATTACTATTATGTCCATGTTTCATGAATCAGATCCATAAACTTTCAAAGTTATGATGGGAATTCAACAGATACCCCCAATTCGGCCAAAGTTCATTGACCCTAAATGACCTTTGACCTTGGTCATGTGACATAAAACTCACGCAGGATGTTCAGTGATAATTGATTAACCTTATGTCCAAGTTTCATGAACTAGGTCCATATATTTTCTAAGTTATGATGACATTTCAAAAACTTAACCTCAGGTTAAGATTTCGATGTTGATTCCTCCAACATGGTCTAAGTTCATTGACCCTAAATGACCTTTGACCTTGGTCATGTGACATGAAACTCTAACAGGATGTTCAGTAATACTTGATTAACCTTATGGCCAAGTTTCATGAACTAGGTCTATATACTTTCTAAGTTATGATGTCATTTCAAAAACTTAACCTCAGGTTAAGATTTGATGTTGACGCCGCCGCCGTCGCCGTCGGAAAAGCGGCGCCTATAGTCTCACTCTGCTACGCAGGTGAGACAAAAATCATCATGAATTTGATAAATTTAAAAGGCAGTAAATCAGCAAACTGAACAAACAATCCAATTATTAGCAAAATAACTTAAGGTGAGGAAGATAAAAACAACTATTTTAGTCGAATTTGTTACAATCCCCCCCCCCCCCCATACAAAAAATACCCTTTCTTACAATTTTTTTCAAATAGTGCAATACGGTATAGATATCATTGGAATACTCGTCTTCGTCCACTTTATTTATTAATGGACTGCTTTCAGACATTCATTTTTTCTTTCAATTTATTTCTTTATTTTAAATTGTACCCAAGGGAATTAGATTAACGGAAAGAAATATTTGCCTGGTCAGATGTCATGTTATGGCCAAAACGAGATGAATATTTTAATTATTGCTAATCATTCCTTTCTCATTAATCATAAATCAATGGACATTAAAAAAAGTTAACTGCTTGATTGCTGGGTAAAATATTAAGTGAGATACCATTCACGGTTGAATCATATTTTACCCAATCAACAACAGGTTCTCTTTTAGATTGAAATTCACCATCATTCAGAATTCTGTTGTATAAATATTTCAGTACACCATGCGTAAACTCACTTCGTTATTCTTGATTTAGTAAAAGGGTTATGAGTATCAATAATCATGATAATGGTTAAGCTATAAAGTAAAGATCTTACAATGAATTATTATCTATCCATGACATGAAAAAGAGAGGCGGGAACACACAACCTTGCGGAGAATCAGAAATTGGAATAATGTTCGTGCAAAACACAGTGTCCCTTTCAATAAATTAAGTAAACGGAAGGATGAGAAAATAAACATTTTGATTCATTTTGATGAGCAAAACTGGAACATTGACATTCTTTATTTTGATTCACATACAGAAACATTAAAGTTAATAATATCACTTGGCTTATATCAACGAAATGTTCATCCTCCTATGAATTAAGTACAGTGGATGGACTTGGATAAATGAATGTTCGTATAATAACCACGGAGGAAAAAGTTCATAATCATATAACAAATGAAATATGAATGTAGTCTCATCCTCCTGGTTATGAAATAAAAACGAAAGAAATATATGTAAATGTGGCAAATGTAAACATACAAAGTATAAATAAAAGAACTATAACTTACATAATGCAATTTCGTGATTAACTCCTAGCTTCGAAACATTTCAAAGAGTGAAAAGACACAATGCAATTTCGAGTATCGACGTAGCACCGTCAAGAGTCAAACAATATGGCGGCTGGAAAAGAGGATGTTCTACAAAATAGTTCATTATTCATTTCGCTTCTTTCTTCTGAAAACCTTCAAGATTTCTAGAGGGCACATCGAGTCCTGATTGGTTGTTGTTTTGGAAGTAGGAGCTTCTTTATTAATCAGTTGTCGCTATGTATGTTTCCTTCACTGTCATACTATAGTCACATCAACCAAACCGACTCTAAACCGACTGATTTGATGTCATTGAAAAAAATTATTTTGATCAGTCTTTAATCAATATTTTGATTGTTTGTAATTATAGACTTTTTTTCAAACATTTTTTTTATATTAATCAAACAATTTTGATAAATCCTCTGTTTACTGTATGTTCGGTATTAATTTGTTTATGAAAAAGTTCCAGAAATCAATAAATGTAATGAATTGGAAAAAGTACTCATGACAATGTCAAAGAATATATCATATTTTTCAGATATTTGAAAAAAAACAACAACTAGAAATACTGGTTTCCTTTTTGGTGGTACGAACTGTATAACATGACTTAGTCTATGACTTAATCATCAACGTTATTGCAACAACGGCCAATCTGCAATTTAACATAATTTCAATTTTTCTCCACGACTAATACCATTCCAGGTAATGGTGTTGACGTCTTGTAGTAGTCGCATTTGTCCCGTGAGCGCATGCTCAGAACTCCGTCGGCACACAGCTTGTCGTACACCTCTCTTTGGTTGAGTTCGTCTTTGCGCCGATATTCCCAGTTACTTTCCCTTATGAAATTTACGAAGAAGCCACCTAATGTAAAATAAAAAAATAATAATAAAAATATGAATACATTTGATGCCGTATGTATCAGTGGAAGCAGTAGGCCTACAGTAGTAAAGTAGATACTAGTTGTAGTAGTAGAAGTGGAAGTAGTACCAGCAGCAGCAGTAGTAGTAGTAGTGGTTGTGGTAGTATAGTGGAGGTAGTAGTAGTGATAGTAGTAGTAGTAGTAGTAGTCGTAGTACTTAATGTTATAATAGCCGTAATGTTGAGGATGATATTTAAAAAGTCGTCATTTCCACGAGTAAAGTGATTATCTCTTTCTCTTTGGGCAAATGAAGTTGAGTGATTGCCCTCTCTCGAATCAGTGTAAGATGAAGAATCATTTGCATACACTACTGCCAATCAGTTATAATAACAAATTTTGGTTTTGGTCGAATGATTTTTTTTTTACTTTCTTGTTGCAATTGAGGCATGTGAGACCTACATCTGGGGTCTGTTTCATAAAATCTGTTATAATAACAAATTTGCAATAACAATTAAAAGCTACTGATGTCCTCAACTATGATTGGCTGATGGTAAATTTGTTATAAAAACTGTAATTTGTTATAACCAGTCTTTACATGAAACGGGGACCAGAGAAGCGTTTTATGAAAGGACTTGTCGGATAAAACGTCCGACAGTTACCATAGTTACAGTGCTTCTCAGGCAATCAGAATCAAGGATAGATGTCAGATCTGACAACTTGTCTGACAAAAATGTTCATGAAACGCCCCCCAGAACTCACCTGGTCGCAGAACACGAACTATCTCAGTGTAAGGTGAAATGTCGCCACCGGCCCCACCCTTACCAAAGACGCCTGACGAAACGACTGCTTCAAAATAATCTGTAAAGATATCAGATATTCACTCTAGAGGAGGTGCCATGCAGGACAATTTCGATAGGGAGGGGGGGAGGGGAGAGGTAGGAGGTTGGAGGGCCAGGAGGGGAGAGGGAGCTAGGAGGGGGGGGGGCAAGACGATCAACAGGTTACGTTTTGATTTGTCTCAATCAAAATAATTACAGGAGCATTTTACTTACACGTCCAAGACCTCTTTATACATGTTGTATATAGTTATTCTTCGTTCTTTCTTCTCTCCCCTTTCTCTCTCTCTCTCTCTCTCTCTCTTGAGGGGGTGATTATCTTCATTACTTAACAAATTGTAATTTGTTGGTCTCCACTTCCTGAATAATTAGTTATAAAAGAACGATAAAAACCCTATAGGAAGGGAAGTTTGAATAGTGGCTTAAAGAATATATATTTAATCACATTCAGATAAAGTTATGCTCATGCGTCAATGCTTATTTTGACAAAAATCATTAACATCGTTTTCTTTTTCTTGATGCAGTGCATAACAATATCAAGGTAAAAATATCCCTCCACAAACTTGTCTTTTCATGAATATTCAAAATGCAGCACATTTCAATCTACATCTATTAATCAATCAAAATTTGTATGTTTGTATATCGAATGAAACGATTACATCTATTCTAAAACTGGTTAGAAACGTATAAAAATATGTTACCAAAAGTGGCATCAACGCGAACTTTTGTGATATATATTTCCTCTTTACTTTTTAGCGTGATAGAAACTGGTGAAAATTTAAAACATTTTTGTTATATTTATGTAAATTTAAAACATTTTCTTTGCTATAACTTGAGATTAAAGAGATTGCTATAATAAGTCTGGATTTGATAAAAAAAAACGTACAGCTAATAAATCTTCGAATTCGAAATAGAAAATGATAATCCGTTGGTTTAAATCAGAGAGCAGGGGGAGGCATTAAAATATCATCGTCATCGTCGTCGTCATCATCCGCATCGTCATTATAATCATCATCACCATCATCATCTTCATTGCGTCTCCAACGCTACTCCAATTACATAACGTTATATGCACTCTAAAATAAAAAAATTTACCCTGCAAAGGGAACATGCATGTTTGCTGGGTATTATTTTTACCCACATTGGGCTATTTCAACGCAACATTGCGTCAAATTTACAATACATATATATATGTATATATATATATATATATATATCGTTTTACCCAAACAACATGTATGTTCCCGTTTTAGCAAATATTGGGTAAACCTTTTATTTTTTCTTTTAGAGTGTAACTGATACCACTATTACTGATCATGCTGATAACATTATTAGGCTACAATATTCTAGTACTCATATCCAACACATATCACTTTAAAAAAATAAACAGTAAAAATTTGTTTAAAAGACCACATAAGTTTATTTATACAAACTAAATATCATATATCTACTATACAACAAAAAGAATGAAACTGTAAAAAATGTGCCACCGACACAAACATGTCTTTATTTTGTGGCGAGATATACTTCTCTCATATTGTGGGTAACATTTATGTACACTTTGACACCTATATTTCTTTCAAGAGTATAATATACCTGGGGTTTGTATTTGAAATTGATGTTACTTAGACCAATATAATATCTGTACACCACGAACTATCCTGCTTGTTACTTAATCACGAATTTGCAATGTTCTTCTAGCTTGCACTTCCAAACATATGGTCGTCAATAAAGTACAAAAAACGTGAATATGTGTACTTAAAATATGTGAATATATGTACTTATCTAGTTATAAAAACGTTTTAAATTGTATTCAAAACGTGTTCAAATAAAAAAATATTGTACCAACCCCGTGAATGTCGATGCATAAACTTTGGCACAAAAGACGTCCAAATTATTATCATATGAACATAATCGTCACTCGATTCGCTTGCCACTGTAAAATCATTTCTTGTTGCTGAGGTATTGTTCCCTCCATTTGAAGATTTCATCAAAGACTTCGTTGAAGATGGGATTGAGTTTGTCTGTGACGCGATCCACGTAGGCCTTCAGGTTGTCATTGCCCTCGGTCACATGACGTCCACTCACGGTATTCTGTATCATCTGGAATAAAGATGAGGAAATAAAGAAGTTTTCAAAAAGAAACTTGAAACTTTAACTTTTCTTTACCCGTTCATCTACAGAAGCATCCAAAATTTGATTACCAAACCAATTTTGCTTTCGGTGGAAAAAAATCTTGATCAAAGCAAGACCAAAAGAATACGTCAAAACTAAACAATTCAAAGATTTTCGTGTAAGCAGTTAGAACCATAACTCTATAAGTGACTTGAACGAAGAAATTCCCTTAAGTGATACTCTACCCAAGTGTACACAAATCCCCAAAGTCTATAAGAATAAAGGTAAAACTGGAAGCTTTTTGTCCCGGTCAATATTCATACATTCTGAAGTAATTTTCGTAACAAACGTTTGATTACTCCGCTTAATGATTTAATCTGTATTACAAACAACCCTAGACAGAGAGATGATAAAACCCGAAGTATTGTGCTTAAAAAGCAATACTTTTCCCTAAAATATATGGCTACGACGCTTGTCTGCTATAGAGATACCCCTTTCTGCGTATACGCAGGTGCGTAACAGGCCAAGCGGAAAGTGACCCCCCCCCCCCCGCAGAAATTACAAAAGTGAAGAATATCGCTTCTACTTTAAGATCTAACATCATTCATTACCTCGCTTACGAACATGATATCGGCAAAGCTGACTTCATCCCCGATGATAAAAGGTTTACCAGCCAGAAAAACCCTCTCAAAGTCTGTCAATGCCTTTCTCATCTCTTTCTCCTCCTCTTTCACCTTTTCTGGGGAAACTGGTTGTCCGGTGAACATCGGCGTCAAAACCTGTAGTACAATAAAGAGTAGTTTCTAATATTGATTCAAGCAATTATTAATTTTAGACATTCAATTCACTCAACACTTTATTTTACAATATCCCATCTTTGACCACCCACCCGGGGGGGGGGGCACTTCCATTCACAAGTGGATACCATGCGCGACCACGGGGTCTCGAAAAGCACCCTAAACACGTAATTTCCATATTCTGAAAATGCACCCCTTAACAAGTATTGGCGTGTGAAACCCTACCCTTAACAAGTATTGGAAACAAAACGATACTCTTGGCAAATGTTCCCTGAAATGAACCCCTAAACAAGTACAGGAATGTTTTATTGTTACGGGTCCTTCGTCGTCGGCTTTACAGTAGTTTGGTTTAGTACGACCCCACCTTCTACACCTCGCGCAAATCGGACTCTAAACACGAAGTGTTGGGGCAAAAAGGACATCCTTTATAAAACATTTTAATTTTGTTTTATCATCCCCGCAAATTCGACCCTAAACACGTAATTTTCTTAGCGAAATAGATATCCCTTTTTCATTATTTTTGTGTTTTTGACACCCTTATCACGTTACGTACGTAACGTGCCCTATCGTGAAAAAGACATCCTTTTTACGTGTTTTTTTGGTCGCGCATGGTATCCACTCGTCAATGTAAGTGGCCCCCCGGGACCACCCACCGCAAAACGAACGCATAAAGCCCGTCGCACACATTGCGATCCGACTACCACCTGATTCTTTTTTTTTTCTCGAATCGCATTTTCATTAGATATTAAAGTTAAAAGGGTAAAGTTATCCTTTTCAAACTTGGAAATAGTATAGGAATACTAAAATAAAAATTCAATTTTCCACAAGCGTCGTGATCGGAGCATAGTCAAAATCGGCGTCAAATCGCAACAAATGACAAGATTGCTATGACGTCACTACAGTTTGGAATCAATTTTTTTCTTTATGAGGAAAATTTGCAATTGCCTGATAATTTTACCAAACTATTCATTCCACAATTGGAAGATTGGAATGTTATTTTCAAATGCTTTTAAAAAATCAATTACAAACGTGATTTCAATGTATGATAAACGAACCTTTGAAATAACAAACCCTATTTTCTTTTTGGTTTAACAAACCTCAGGAATAGTGTCACGGATGTTCCGATCAACGAACCCTTTTCAATTTCGGACTTAACAACATCTTACAATGACTAAATTCGCGTGTTTTGGTAAAAAAAAATTCGATATAATGAACCATCGATATAACGAAATTCACCCACAATAACGTTGCGTACCTTGGGTTTCCCAGTCTGCCCCCTCTACCACCCCCCCCCCTCCGTAACTAGGTACGCTAATGATAACTTACCTCTGTCATAAAGACTGTATCGATTGGTTGTCTTACGCCTTGGTGATGATAGGATAGGTATTCGTCTACCTTGGCACGGCGACAGAGGTCGGCTGGATACCAATGATCGGGGAATGCATTCGGGAACTTCGTCGTCAGGTATCGGAAGATAGCAATCCTGAAGAGTTATGGATGATGATAAAGAAGATTGGATATTCAGTCATGCAATAAATAAATATTTATTCAATCTGGAGAGCGTTGAATCATATTTGTCGTCTGACAAGTTGTCAGATATGTCAATTTTCCTGATTGGCTGAGAATCACAGGAGTTTGACCGTTACTATCATGGCCGTATGCAGGGAGGGGGCAGGGGCAGTTTCCCCCATAAACTTTTAAAACTTACATTCTTTATAATGAAAATTTTCAAAAAATTCACCAGAATTATGCACGAAATCATTCAATTTCACTTTACAAAATGAAAATGCGCCGGCAAATGACAAGCTCGGTCCCGTTGCTCCCTCGTTTTCGTAAAAAAAAAATTGCGGGTCCAGGGGCCTGTTGCAGAAAGAGTTGCGTTTAAACGCAAGTCAAAAAATCAAACGCAAGTCCCAAATGCGCGCTGTTGATTGGTTGAAAATCAAGTTGCGCATGATTTTTAGAGTTGCGATCGATTGCAACTCTTTCTGCAACGGGCCCTGCTCTCCCCAGCAAAGAAACGTCTGCGTACGGCCATGGTTACTATGGTAACTGTCGGATAAAACAGACTTTTCCAAATATAAGAAGTCCCATTGGTTGAGGCTGTTTTCTTGAGATGTCATGGGGAGTGTCTCATGAAATGACTTGTCGGATGTGTTATTAGACAAAGTCTGTTGTTAAATCCGACAGTCATGATAGCAACAGTGCTTCCCAGCCAATCAAACACAGGAAAGTTCCTTCATTTGACAAATTGTCAAATCAATTTAACAAAAATAATTTTAAAAATAATAGAGAACATACATATCAAACAGAGGTCTTCATCTTGCATTATATGCAATTAGTGATACTAATGCTAGATAAAAATTTATAGTCAAAATGAGATCTTTTTCAACGGGCGTGCTTTAACTTTTTTTAAACCATGGTTTACTAAAATAATGAAAGCAATGGAATAAATATAACAATTTTTTTAGCGATTTAGATTACTCGGTAATTATGCATGTTTCCAGGTAATGTAAAAATAATGATATCCCTTTAGAAGGAATTGCATTGAACACAACTTTCTCATGATTTTAACATCAATATAAATGGCTTTTAATTATTTTTAACTTCAAATTGAAACATAAAAGTGTTGACAAACTTACGCTTCCGAAAGGCAGAAATCGCCATCTTTCATTGCCGGTACTCGCATCATTGGATTAATGGCGGCAAACTCTGGTTTCTTCTGGTCTCCTGAAATTTCAAGTCAAACAAATTCAATTTCTTCTGAATTTGAATTATAAATGACGTTCTGAAACTGTTAGCCATAATGTAAGTATGGTTTATTTTTAAAGGATGTCATAGGTCCGCGTGTAATTCCATTTTCACTTATTGAAAAGTTAGCTACTTATATATCAGAGTATTATAGCAACTGTCAACCTAAAAAGGTATATTCATTAAGAAACACGTTAGACAAATTTAAATGTACCACTTTCATTTTCTTTATGGACACCTGTATACAATATAGTAAAGGGTTTTCCTCCTGAAGCTTGCTATAGGTCGTTTCATCACATATTTAAATATTATTCTTATATCTATCTTCATTCTGAAGATGACTAAAGAATTATTTTCTCGTTCTAATATTTTGTTATTTAAAATGAAATTTATAGGCTTATATGACTGTCTATATACGAGGATTCATAGTGATTCATAGTGGATAGTTCCGAAATTCCCGCAACTAATTTGGTACCGCCTCCGATGGTTTCGATTTAATCAGATCAATAAATTCAACCTCTTAAAGTCAATAGACAAACAATCAACCGCAATTCAGAAAATAAGTGCAAGACCTGCAATCGACTATGGGACTTATCAAACTTACAATTTATGGACATTTGATGTTTTTTTTTACAACCCCCTCTAACATGTCTAATACACCTAACACGCCTAAGCATGAAAGACTTGCAATCAATCACAACTAAGAATATCATTCGTAAGTCAGATATGTGGGCACCTCATTGGATGAAATTATTTAAGTTTACTTTCATTCCTTTTGCTGCATTAATAATATTGTGTAATTTCGCGTATCCTCTGCAAAGCTACAGAAATCGAATCGTGAGCATAATAATCTGTTTGAATTATCTAGTAAACGGAATATATTTTTCTGATATCTTTATACCTTCCCTGCTCTCCTTCACTTTTTCTCCTTTCTTCTATTGCTGTTAATAAAGTAGCGGGGTTCCGCGGAACCTAGAGACCCCCCCCTCCTGGCTACGGCCCTGCATTCGATTGAATGTTTCTGCGACGGACACCATAACCGCTAATCAAGGAATCAAGGAAAGCCTACATAAATTATAACATTCTGTAAAGATAGTAGTATAATCATTATTTTGCTTACCTTTTCCAAGATCAATCTCGACGATTTCATGCGGAATGGTTGAATGTTTCAGAAACACGACTAGCGACCGGCAAGGCTGTGAGCCTAGATCAACATACACCTTGATCACCATCTTAATCAGACGATATCGTTGAATATAATAATTAGACACCACGAAGAAATGAATGATAAATATCCCTAAACCACGCGCGGCACTGCGGGACCGTGTGATAAATAAATGGTACATGTAATAAACAGAGAGCACCTGTTCTCTTCTATTCTGAGAGTGCAATACAATATATTTTTAGAGTCCTCCTGTGGACGGATTCTTTTGTTATCGGATCGAACATTGTTTGGGTCATTGACGATATTTGGGTTTTTATTTGTATAGCATTCAATTGCGACTTCATCGATATTGTATTACCAGGCACCGCGTGTGCCCTGGGGTAAAATGTTGGGGGTGATACAAGTGACCGAATTTATTTCCACCCGAACGTAGTGTCCCCTTTACATCGGAGGACCTTCACGCTGTGACGTACGTCATTTGAAATAAATGAACATTTTTAGAAAATAATCATATTTGTCTTGGACTTATCGACAACTTTTTTTAAGACTATGAAATCGTGCAGTAGCGCTAGGTATGTGCCACATTATTTGATAAATTTATGCTGCGTTTGTGGTGTTCCACCGAGAAAAGATTCCTTTTTAAATAGCGCCATCTCGAGTCCTCAACTACTCATACCTGGCCAGTTTCCTGACCCATAATGCTAGTATAGTCTGTTAAAATAGACCCACTTGAATGATAACATGCTAATTAACAACTCAATATATTTATACCGCAATAAATATGTTACCAAGTAGCAAAACAATTACTTTTCCTCTCAAAGCATTTTAGTTTCTCTATATACAAATACAATTATGAGGTGAATTCTCTGTAGTATTAGTAAATATCTAAAAACGTATGTCTTTTACAACACACAGTCAATGAGAGACCACACACAGTTCACTCCGTCTTTAAAGGGATAATTCTTTTACGCCCTCTTTGGAAAGTATATGGGGCCAAGGAACTTTTTTTAAGTGGGGATGGGGGCTGGGCTAGCTTGGTCTCTGTCTTTTTCAATTTTCACTCGAACAGACTTGCCACCTGTAGGCCTACGCTTATACGTTAATATGTCCCTATCAGAATGATTACAGGGCTAAGGAACCGACGGTTAGGGGGGGGGGGGTTCTAGCCCCCACTTTTAATTAAACGTGTACAGAACGTGAAAATCATAATCTAATAGTGATTGCATAGGTGTGCGGTCCCTGGACCCCCGCGTGTAACAAAATAGTAAAATACAAGTCTATATGGCCAACCGTGTAAGAAGGACACTAAATAAACATTAAAATACCAAGTTTGCATCTTTACGGTTCGATTATTGGGGCCAGTCATAATAACTCACCATTTTCAAAAGGAATTTTGGTGACGGGGTCAATTTCCAAAACCGTTGTCGAGGTGTACGTTCCTTTCTTGGTACATGTCTCAATCAGTTTCTCGACAGGATCAACGCCATGTACACTTGTGTAGCCATTGTCATGTAGCTGTTGAATTCATAAGCAAGAGTAAATAGTCTATTTTGAAAATATCTAGAATTAAAGCGATTGCGTGTGCTGAGCTTTCGAGGTGATGACTTGGGAGGGTAACAAAGTGGTTTTTTTAATTGCCAATTTTTTTTCAGCATTGCCAAAAAAAATTTGGCGTTTCTGTTTGTAGGCCTATATATGATAACGTTTGGCAGTGTTGGGGGTCTTTAAATTTACCAGTTTTAAAGGTTAAGTTGAAACATAGGCCTACTTGGTCAAAATCTCGATTTCTATCAAACATTTATGGAGATTAACATTTAACTGCATGATATTGGATCAAAGTTCTCCAAAATTTCAACCAAGAGCATGAAATATTAAGTTAGTGCATGGAGATGTCAAGATCACAACAGTTTTGTATTTAGAGAAGATTAAGATCCAAATTTCTGTTTAATACCAGATCAGCCACCAGTCCCGTGCCACACCCAAAGTCGAGAATCCTTGATCCTTTATCAGGAACCCATGACATCACTCTATTAACTGCTTCTGTAGGAGCTTGGTAGGATAAAGCTGCCATATCCTGTGGTATCAATTCAACAGATGAAGAGTAAATAAACAAAAGAAACAACACCATGAAATGAGTCAATATTTAAGGGGCAGAACATGGTGTCTTGGCATATACCGGCTGCAGAGGCGGCGGAACTTCATGCTCGGACAAAGAAAGTGGAGGGGCACCTTTTGTCTGCCAAACAATATATAGGTGCCCCTCCACTTTCATCGTATGAGCCTGACGTTTCATCGCCTCTCAGTTCGGCCGAAAGAAAGCAAAGCGAGCGAAAAGACAAATTGATCTTTTTTAAATGAAAATCTAGTTTTTTTGGACAGATTTTAACATTTTTTTTAATGATTTCATATTTCATATTTTACTTTTTTGTTGGGGGGGGCTTAATGCACTCAGCAGTGAATACAAAAGAAAGGGCGCATACTAAATAAGGCCTATACGTCTTGATACATGAGCCCCTTTGAGGGAATTTAGTCCCAGATAAGGTTTCGAAAAGTGACCAGGCTATATCTTATCAGTGGTTGCGCCACAAACACAAGAGGGCTCACTCCCCTGTCGTTATCGGTACAGATTGATTGTGGACATGAAATTGTAAGAGGGGCAAGAACGTGTGTGATACAAAGAAAGATAAAGAGTTAAGGAGAGTTCTGAACCATTTAGCTCTGTAATACCCATACAATTCAGTTGACAAAATCTTGAACCCGGGGGGGGGGGGCCACTTACATTGACTAGTGGATACCATGCGCGACCAAAAAACACGTAAAAAGGATGTCTTTTTCACGATAGGGCACGTTACGTACGTAACGTGAATTACGTGATAAGGGTGTCAAAAACACAAAAATAATGAAAAAAGGGTATCTATTTCGCTAGGAAATTACGTGTTTAGGGTCGAATTTGCGGGAATGATAAAACAAAATTCAAATGTTTTATAAAGGATGTCCTTTTTGCCCCAACACTTCGTGTTTAGAGTCCGATTTGCGCAAGGTGTAGAAGATGAGGTCGTACTAAACCAAATAAGGTAAAGCCGACGACCGAAGGACCCGTAACAATAAAACATTCCTGTACTTGTTTAGGGGTTCATTTCAGGGAATATTTGCCAAGAGTATATCGTTTTGTTTCCAATACTTGTTAAGGGTAGGGTTTCACACGCCAATACTTGTTAAGGGGTGCATTTTCAGAATATGGAAATTACGTGTTTAGGGTGCCTTTCGAGACCCCTTAGTCGCGCATGGTATCCACTTGTGAATGGAAGTGGCCCCCCGGGCTTGAACCCCCCAATCAAAATATTCTGACGCCGCCCCTGTGCATGCACCGTGTTACCTTTTCGTAATCGTTCCACTTCGTGTAGCCTTGGTTGATTGAGGCCTGATCACCACATTTACCCACGACCTCCTTCACGTTCTTCCACGCCTCCTCCTCTGACGACGATATTGATGTCGAAGCCATTGTTGATCCACCGCGTATTTTGAAACTGTTCTGCTAGCTTGCATAAGAAACCCAAATCACTCAAATGCATGAATATTATTATGTTTCCTGTTCCACGGCCTGTTTCGGACACGGTGTGTTCAATGCAGCAGACAGAATACAGACGTAGCCCGCGCTAACATGCAGGCCTAAGTCAAGTTCACAGACAGAGTGTTGCTCATATACACGGGGCACATTTGTTTTGAACAAATACTTTCAGGTACCTTGATATTATTGTAAGTTCAAAGTTCGTTCCTTCAGAGTAGATTACTAGTAGATTGCGAGAAAAAAAGGGGGGGGGGAGGTGATTCAGAGGGGGATTGAGTGGGGGCGCCGGACGAGGGGGATACAAGTAAAGACTTAATCACACTAACAATTCATGATTCCCTTATCGCCCGGTTGAGATTGATGTCATTTTGCCAGGCAAAAAAACAATGGAAACTTTTGTTACCTGTACAGGAATTACGATAGGCCCCATTTTTCTGGGCTATTGAGTACATACAGTATACTGAGTATAGGCCTACGGGAACTTAGTCTTAAAAACAAACTCGGTTCGAGGAAGGAAACTAGTTGGCAAATGATAAAGCTCGAAATACTTTAAACATTGAAAGATTCCACCCATATGCCATGATTATAAAAAAAAATTGCATTTTTAAAAGCCCCAACTGAGCTTATAGCTGTTTCCGGTCCTTATAGAGCAACCGTATGCTGTCACCTAGCTTTTGCATATCCGTTAATTCAAAGGGGCTGACCGCTGATGGCCCCTGAGGGGTCACCGTTGCAGAGTGGATACCATGAACGACCATGGGGTCTCGAAACTGAGCAACCTAAACATGTATTTTCCATATTCTGAAAATGCACACCTTAACAAGTATTGGCGTGTGAAACCCTACCCTCATTAGCGTATACGGGGGGGGGGGACAGAGGGGGCAGACTGCCCCCCCCCCTCCTTGTCAAGTCACAACCCATGCAAGGGACCTGTTTTTGACCTTCAACTGTACCCTTATCACGTTACGTACGTAACGTGCCCTATCTTGAAAAAGACATCCCTTTTACGTGTTTTTTTCTTGGTCGCTCGTCAATGCAAGTGCCCCTCCCCCCGCGGGCCGCTGGCCCTCCCCAACCCAACCCAGTTCCAACCCCAAGTTCAGTTTTCTAAAGTCACCCTTTTGTAGCTCTTTTTTGTTAACATGCACGGTGCTCCCGAACTGATGCTGCCTAGTACCCTTTTTTAAAAAAATTGCTTAATACTGCTTTTCTGAATTATTTTGTAAGAAAAAGTGGCCGGCCGGCCCGCCCCGCTTTGTTGGGTATCTAGCCTTAATTTGTTTAATCCCAAGATCCACCCTAGAGACTATATACTCCAGGACAATGCAATAAGCTTCCCGGGATGAAATCTCTATCTTTATACGGAAAAAAGTGCACATAAATATAGCATGTGCATTTATTGCAAATGCCATTAAAGTAGGATATAAAATTAAGAGACTTGGTCCAAATCGTGGAAATCGCCAGGCATACCACCCGCCCCCGACAGAGAGGCCAGGGTTATGGCGCAGATGAAAGTCATGAAAAGGGGGTGAAAAACACAAGAAAGAAGCATCTATTTGCACCCAATCCCATCCGAGGATATATCAGAGTTATTAATAACTCTGGGATATATTTTTTACCCCCGCCGGCCGGCCCTCCGCATTAATCCCATATGCACCACCCTCATGCAATCATTGGTTTCTGTTTCGGATGCATTGATTATTCATGGGGGCCACGCGCTGCCCCCAATATTTTTATGCCACGTACTCCATTACCAATTTTGTTTCAAATTAGTTTGTTACCCACTTCCATTGTACTTGTAACAACACGTGGCAGATGTCACTTGTGACAAGTGTATCTTTGCAAAGTTGCACAATGTTTACATCAACTTTTTTTTCAAAAAAAAAATCAGCAGAAACTAATGGATATAAATAATAAAGGCATGCTCATAATATTATACCGTCATTTTTTAAATGTATACTAGCTAAACAAACATGAAAATACATTCATTATTTGCATTTTCAATTTTCATTCTCACTTGGGTTTTGTTGAGCACTTGAGCTCCTTCTTTTGATGCTTTACGATCGAATCTTCGATCGAGCGAGATAAAAAAATAAAAAATAAATGGGAATAATCTGCAGCAGTGTGCTTGTCAAGATGGCGGAACGAACGACCCGACGTCGAAAGAAGAAAGAGGTAAACAAATTGTCATTTTTTCAACTTTACTGTGTACAATTTTAATCGAAATGTGTGTTTATTTCAGGAACACTAGTATGGGTTCAATGTACCACCAAAATGCGATTTGAAGCATTATAATCCTGAAATAATTGAGTTTGAATGTTTTGACTTCGTTTGGATGACGTGTTGTGTCGCTGACTGACTGTTCGTCATGTTTGTGTGCGTGTAGCAACATACGGTACGGGACTGGTGCGCCGGGATATCCCCAGCCGCGGCCCGATTCGAATGTGATCGTAGCGCGTAGTCTGTATGATGGGGTGTCCAAACTTCGCGCACTTTTCAAAAATATTCATCAGGCTTAATTTTGTCCACAAATTATTCATAATTTATACAAAACCAATTCAAGAAATAGTTACCACATTGACGGCAAGATCGTAAACTATAAAATCATGGACGAAAATGTAAAGTAGGTCACGGGGTTTCGCCAGTATCGCGATCTCAAAATTCTATTCCGATCGGCGAATGCGGGCTGTGCTTGAAAACCGTTCAGAAAAAGTGTGACCTAACTTCGCGCACCAAAGCTTTTGTGGAGATTTAAACAAAAACTCAAGCTCAAAAAGTGAAATATTTATATCAGATTGATGGCAAAATGCTATGGAATAGGTTAGTACCAAATTTAACTCACATTTTTTATGATTTCTGCTTGTAAAATGGTGATATCGTGATGCTTGTTGCTTTCTTCAAAACGGGCGCTAACGGTGACAAATTTGCCGATCTTTTGCCTATATTTTCATGAATACTGGACTAATCCTAAAGAAACTTTCAGCGAAGGGTAATTGTAGGTCGCTTTTCACATTGATGATGTCAGATTTTAAGGATATTGGCTAGTTTTTGAGATAATGACCGTCCGCGAAGTTTGGACACGCGCGAAGTTTGGACTCACTGCCATAGTTACTTGCGAACAAAGTCAAGGACATGGATTTGAAGTCGAGCTGGCAGCTGTTCAGTGTTTTTAGGCCATTCTTAGTCTTACTTTGCTGTGATTGTGTGAACCCACTCAAAGGTTCATTCCATGCCACTGCGCACAGAAAAATCAAGCAATAGTCGAAGTCGTGTGGACGCCAGAAGAAATGGCGTCGCAGCATGTGTGACCCCGGGGCCACTTCCATTCACGAGTGGATACCATGCGCGATCATGGGGTCTCGAAAAGCACCCTAAACACGTAATTTCTATATTCTGAAAATGCACCCCTTAACAAGTATTGGCGTGTGAAACCCTACCTTTAACAAGTATTGGGAACAAAACGATACTCTTGGCAAATATTTCTGAATTGAACCCCTAAACAAGTACAGGAATGTTAACGGGTCCTTCGATCGGTCGTCGGCTTTACCTTATTTGGTTTAGTACGACCCCACCTTCTACACCTCGCGCAAATCAGACTAAACACGAAGTGTTGGAGCAAAAAGACATCTTTTATAAAACATTTTAATTTTGTTTTATCATCCCCGCAAATTCGACCCTAAACACAAAATATTCCTAGCGAAATAGATACCCTTTTTTCATTATTTTCGCGTTTTTGACACCCTTATCATGTTACGTACGTAAGGTGCCCTATCGTGAAAAAGACATCCTTTTTACATGTTTTTTTGGTCGCGCATGGTATCCACTCGTCAATGTAAGTGACCCTAGTCTATACCAAAACAAAAGCTTCGGTCTCTGTTATGTTGGTTGTTCAGCTGAACTCCGTTGGCTTCACTCACCAAATACAGAGACCGAAGTTCTAGTGCGATCTGCTCAGGGGACTCAATGGCCATATGTTTGCGTATTAAGATCGGATAAAACGGGGAAGTGAATTTGCGCGACAGCCGAGGTAAGTCACTGTTTTTGTTCCTTTTAACTTGAATTTTTCCCCGTTTTTTGGCAATTAATGCCAAGAGGGAATATTTGTATTTTGGTCACGTTAATTTTCAAAATTTTTATTCATATAAGACAAAAATTGAAGAGCCCCGACGGGGAGATTTTGCATTGCAAGTCCCCTATTGGTGGCTGCACAATAGCGAGCTGTCTGTGTACGAGGAGAAAAAAAAAGAAAATAAAAAAACTCGAAACAGACGGCTGCCAGCTGTCTAGCGTGACCCACACTAGGCTAGCCTGGACGTCAGGCCTCAGGGGAGTAAAAATCATCTACTATACGTAGGCTTACTCCCCTAACGCCTGGCTCGGCTATCTATGCCTGGCTGTAGAGGCCAGAATTACCCATGGTGAAACTAGACCTAAATCACCAATTTTTTTTTTTTTTTTTTGTGCCCAAACTAAAGTACATGGGCAAGTTTTATGTTTACCCCCATTTTTTATCAAATTTCCTAATTTTCATTAAATAAATAGTAGTAAAATTGAAAAAAATTTAAAGCAAGAGCTTTCACTTACCCCGTCTGTTTACGTCGCCATTTTTCCATTCTTTTGTTATCGATACCTGATACCACACGCGTGCAGAGCTGAAACTTAGATTTTCAAAATACTTGCATTTGCCGATTACTATCACGATTCGTAAAATATTTGATTCGGTTGATAAATATAAAGTAATTCATATGATATTTATTGATTAAAACAAATATTTTACGATTCCTGATATCTATCGGCCAGTGCAAGTGTAGAGCTGCCAACTTGATTTTCCTGTTTCATGTTTCATTACACTAGGACAAAATTAAGATTTTTTTTCTTCTCTGTGGACAGGTAAAAGGTACTTCAAAAGTGAAGGAAAGCCCCCCATTTCACGTTCTAAAATTACAAAAATTTCTAACCGTGGCAGGGGGGTACCTCACACCCTTCCTGCGCAAAATGTCACACGCTCGTTACTCTGCATGAAAAATGAATTCCTCTTTTTTTCTTCTAAAGTTGGCAAGTATGGCTTAATTGGATATTATTACCCTGGCGTTAGCCCCGCAGCCTTTCAAGGAATAAATTCCTGCCAGGTACCCATTTACCTAACCTGGCATGCCTAGGTCAAGTGCAGCACAATGTGGATAAATTTCTTGCCAAAGGAAATTATGCCATGGCTGGGATTCAAACTCACGACCCTCTGTTTCAAAGTACGAAGACTAATCCACTGCTCCACAATGCTCCAAGATTTTAGCGCTAATGCAGTTTTGCACTGGCCTGCCGCCACAGGCCCTGTGCTACGCACACAAACATGACAAACAGTCATCGACACCACATGTCACCATTTCATCCAATTTTTTTAAACGAAAATATTCCATTTATTTGGGTATGAATATCTAGACATGGAAATCATAAATATTGCACATCCTAAGTTCCCTCCTTATTTGAATAAACTTCAAAGCAAATTTAATACTTGGGACTTTAGGTTCTAATCTTAATGACCTCATAGCAATTATATGATCGGCTATGACTTGAATTCCAATTTGGCCTTTACTCCAAAATAAATGCTTCAATCTCTGTTTTGTTTGGTTGTTCCACTGGACTATATCTTGCTTCACTACATCTTCAAGTGTAGGAAGAGAAACAAAAATTCAATTTTTTGAATTCTCCAAACAGATTTATTTCAACTGTCTGGACAATTCCTACTAAGGCCCACACTATGTTAAAAAAAGAAAGAAAGTTAGAGCTACATGTGTTGTTGAAAAAGTGGAAGTTTAATTTCTAGAAGTACAAAGAGTATCACTTCAGACAACAAGTTGGAGTTTCTTGTTTTTGTCAAAATTCTCCGAGTGACATTATTTCAACATTTGAATGAGGGTTTTTAAGAAAATTAAAGGGGAATGAAACCTTTGGAACAAATAGGCTTGTGTAGAAACAGAAAAATCAAAGAATAAGAATAAAGAAAGTTTGAGAAAAATCGGACAAATAATGATAAAGTTATGAGCATTTGAATATTGCAATCACTAATGCTATGGAGATCCTCCCATTGGCAATGCGACAAGGATGTGTGATGTCACTGATGAACAACTTTCCCTTTGGTGGACTATAAAATACCCTCAAAATGTCTCTTTTTGCTTTTTCTTATGAAGATACAAACTCTTTATCCATGATGTATTCTTAAAAAATATGTATTACATGCCCTCATGTAGAAAGAACACATGATCTATGGATAGATGTGATAAAAGAGGCAATTCAAGTGAAATATATACTAAAGTAATGGGGAGAGTTGTTCACAAGTGACATCACACATCTTTGTTGCATTGCCAATTTGCTATCTCCATAGCAATAGTGATCGCAATATTCAAATGCTCATAACTTTCTCATTATTTGTCCGATTTTTCTCAAACTTTTGTTGATCTGTTTTCACACAAGTTATCTTGTTCCAATGGTTTCATTCTCCTTTAAGATTCATGCAAAGTAAATGAAAGAACAATATCCATACATGTATTTTTTGCAAAGTGCAAAAAGAAAATTTTAGCAGAAAAGTATGACGTCGCTCATAGCCACCTGCGATGCTACAAAATAATTGTAGACTAATCATTTGTATGATGATCGTAACTGATGTAGACAAGACACAAACCTACCTGTATTTTGTATTTCTCTTGTTCCACCATTATAGAGTACAGAGTTGGAGAAACCTACCAAGGAAGAAACTGCTGTAGCTCGACACCTACGTTTCAATCTACCAACCAAAAACACATCCATTGATGGGCACAAAGTAGAGTACTTTACAGGTAATGGTTTATTCATGTCCTTCGGGGAGGAGGGGGGGGGTAATTTTATATGAGTGAAAATTTGTAGATAGGAATAGTATGATACAGGACTTGAAATTTTTTATTGATTTCCTTCTAGGGATGGGGGAGGGGCTGGACAGAGGGAAGATGACTTGATTTGAATGGAAATTTGTTGATAGTTATCAATATAGGGTTCAAAATGATTCATTAATTTTCTTATGGGGGTGGGGGAGGATGGGGAGGTAACTTCGTTTGAATTTGAATTTTTTAATGGTCAGGATAATCAATACAGGCCTAAGAAAAGGACTGAGAAGGGGCAGGGCCACTTTAATAAGGGGCTTTCTAGAATATGCCAGATGGCAAAGACCAACAAGGCCAGAATTTTAAAGATCATTTTATGTAATATTTTATATGAAAATAATGAAAAGAAGACACTAATGACTATGGCCAAATGAAAAGGGCACATTTTTAGTGCTCTCAACTTTGATCAAGAGGAATAGGGGGCATCATGGCCAGTAAAAGGGGCATGATCTTTGGTGGCCGTAGGCTGTTTTGAAGCCAGTCTGTAGTTAAACAGGTTCTTGAAAGAACATCCTTTTGGTTTGGTTGAATATCATTTGGCATATATTTTAAAAAGTCAAAACAGTGTACACAAATGAAGAATTTTAGTTGATAATATTTATAAAACAAATGGTATGACAGGCACCAGGTGAATGTAAATCAACACCACAGGGTTAACACTGAACTTGAAATCAGCCAATGTGATGTCTTAGCAGATTTCAATGTGATAAACCTGTTGTCATTTCCTTATGGTAGGATCCAAGGCTGTGGACTTCCTGCTTGACTCAAAGTGGGCGTCAGGAAAAGGAAAAACAGACATTATCTTCACCGACAGGGAATCGGTTGCCAACTACCTAGATGGGTAAGAAAATATGAATTCAATTGAATTTTATTGAATGTAATTGAAATATATTTTTGTCTCACCTGTGAAGCAAAGTGAGACTATAGGCGCCGCTTTTCCGACGGCGGCAGCGGCGGCGGCGGCGTCAACATCAAATCTTAACCTGAGGTTAAGTTTTTGAAATGACGTCATAACTTAGAAAGTATATGGACCTAGTTAATAAAACTTGGCCATAAGGTTAATCAAGTATTACTGAACATCCTATTAGAGTTTCATCTCACATGACCAAGGTCAAAGGTCATTTAGGGTCAATGAACTTAGACCATGTTGGAGGAATCAACATCGAAATCTTAACCTGAGGTTAAGTTTTTGAAATGTCATCATAACTTAGAAAATATATGGACCTAGTTCATGAAACTTGGACATTAGGTTAATCAAGTATCACTGAACATCCTACATGAGTTTCACGTCACATGACCAAGGTCAAAGGTCATTTAGGGTCAATGAACTTTGGCCGAATTGGGGATATCTGTTGAATTCCCATCATAACTTTGAAAGTTTATGGATCTGATTCATGAAACTTGGACACAATAGTAATCAAGCATCACTGAAAATTTTGTGCAAGTTTCAGGTCTCATGATTAAGGTCAAAGGTCATTTAGGGTCAATGAACTTTTGCCGAATCGGGGGTATCTGTTGAATTACCATCATAACTTTGAAAGTTTATTGGTCTAGTTCATTAAACTTGGACATTAGAGTAATCAAGTATCACTGAACATCCTGTGCGCGTTTCAGGTCACATGACCAAGGTCAAAGGTCAATGAACTTTGGCCGAATTGGGTGTATCTGTTGAATTAACATCATAACTTTGAAAGTTTATGGATCTGATTCATGAAACTTGTACATAAGAATAATCAAGTATCACTGAACATCCTGTTCGAGTTTCAGGTCACATGATCAAGGTCAAAGGTCATGTAAGGTCAATGAACTTTGGCTATGTTGGGGTTTTTTGTTGAATAACCATCATATCTCTGTAAGTTTATTGGTCTAGTTCATAAAAAAGTGGACATAAGAGTAACCATGTATCACTGAACATCTTGTGCAAGTTAGAGTAGTATTCAAAGTCAGCACTGCTGCTATATTGAAACGCGTGATGCAGGTGAAACGGCCAGAGGCATTCCACTTGTTTAATTTGAAATTATTTAGCAATGTAAAAAATCACCAACAAAGTAATTTATAACCACAAAGATGAACAAAATAATGAGCTAGAACCTCTTAAAAAAAGCAACTCATGCTTGGAGGTAAGGCCCTACAGCAATATGTACCAGACTACCTTAATATCTTGTTATTGTTTGATTTTTATGGTAGTGTTGCAACCACAATGTTATTCACTTTGTGACATACATACATGTATAAAGACATGAATCTTTACTGATGAAGAATCAATTTCTGTCTAGTTGGTTGGTAAGCAAATATGAAATGTGTGCTCCTCAAGATGAATATTTTGCAGTTGTTTTGTTTTTCGTTTATTTCACAACCTTCCTCCCAAAACAAGCAGTACTATTTGCTTTATTGTGTCATATATAGACAAAGTCAATGCTGATTACCATTACCCATGAATATTTACTGACAGAATCTTTTTAACCACCAAGTTGACTGTTAGAAAATATACAGTTGAGGCCAGAAGTTTACATACACCCAGGAATTTTTTTTTTTAAATTGACAATTGCCAAACATCATAAAACTTACTGTATCTTATAAAATATTTGTGCTCTCATGACAAATTTGATATCAAACAAATGAGTATGAGTGCCCCTTCATCACATTGCTTTGTCATCAGGAGCTGAAAAATATTTAGGTGTCATTTTTCCAAAATAAATCTTCATATTTTAGACAATTTAAAAATAAAAACGTGACAAAAACATTTCATATTTGTGCTAGTTACTTCTCAACACAAACATTTCAGATCACACTTTTTGTTCAGTGGTGACATATCATGATAGGAAAAGTAATATAAATCATAGATTTGACATTTATATATTTTTATGAGACAATGTTTGAAAATGTAATAACAAACAATAGAATACATTTTATACGAATATTACCATTTTTTTTAATTTTTTTTTATTTCACCTGAAATTACTTTAATCCCAGCAGCATCCTAATCATGTGAAAGAGCTCAATATGCTCTTTCATTTGACACCAAATTCGTCATGGTAGTATTCATATTTCTGAAGATAATAGTAAATTTTAGGATGTTTGGCAAACACAAATTTCACTGAATTCCATGGGTGTATGTAAACTTTCGGCCTCATCTGTATACTCTTGAAGGTGAATGTTTTGCAGTGGTTTTTGCTTTTGCTAACTTTGCCATCACACAACAGCAAAATTATGCACTGTCTGACATACATGTAAAGAACTATGCCATAGTGAAAGAACAAAACAGTAGATCTGAAAAAAAATACCATGCTCAATTTGTTTTCTTGAAGCAAAATAGCAAAGTGTTATGTGTGTGAAAAGAGTGAAAATAAAGTGCAAAGAGGTCTTTCAAATGATCAGGTACAATCTTGGGAGTATTTGAATACTGAATGACTCAAAAGAAAGTAGAATATAGAGGGATGAGTCTTAGTATACAATTCAATTCTTGGAGTACTGGTACATTAAATCTGTACTACAAAATACTATGTATTTTGCTCGGCTAAGATTAGGAAGTTAAAGTAAATTGTTTTCACATCACTTTACATTGTTTTATGTTATAGGTACATGTTATCAAATTCTAGGATTGAATTAGAATTAATTGTTATAGGTACATGTTATCAAATTCTAGGATTGAATTGAAAATTAGTTCTATGTCTTACAAATGAAAAAAAATTAACCACACACATCTGCATGTATTGCTATGCCAGGCATGGTTTAGATATACCTTATGTGAAATTTTCCTTTTGGATGATTAACACATTTAGGAGAAACATTGCCAGTAAAACATTTAAAATATTTAAATGCATTAAGACAAAGTAATGGTATTTTGATACACAATGAAATTCTAATGAAACAAATAAAAATAATTTTGTTTGATTTTTTAGCCTACTGTGGAAGGGTCTTTTCTACCGAGCTTTGAAGGTCGTCAAGAAAACCAAGAAAGAGAAGGAAGAAAGCAAGAAAGAGAAGAAATCAAAGAAGGAAAAGAAGAAGACAGAGGCTGAACCTACAGAGAAGGTAACACATTAATTAAAGGTCAAGTCCACCTCTATAGAGAAAAATCAGACAAGCACAAAGCTGAAAATATCAACAAAATCGGATGTAAAATAAGAAAGTTATGACATTTCAAAGTTTTGCTTAATTTTTGTCTCACCTGCGAAGCAAAGTGAGACTACAGGCGCCGCTTTTCCATCAAATCTTAACCCGAGGTTAAGTTTTTGAAATGACGTCATAACTTAGAAAGTATATGGACCTAGTTAATAAAACTTGGCCATAAGGTTAATCAAGTATTACTGAACATCCTTTTAGAGTTTCATGTCACATGACCAAGGTCAAAGGTCATTTAGGGTCAATGAACTTAGACCATGTTGGAGGAATCAACATCGAAATCTTAACCTGAGGTTAAGTTTTTGAAATGTCATCATAACTTAGAAAATATATGGACCTAGTTCATGAAACTTGGACATAAGGTTAATCAAGTATCACTGAACATCCTGCATGAGTTTCACGTCACATGACCAAGGTCAAAGGTCATTTAGCAGGGATTGGATTTTAAGGCGCGCGAGAGCGATCGCGCGCTACATGCGCGCCTTAATCCATATTTGGTAGCGCGATTAATAGCGCGCCTTGCGATCGTTGACCTGCGCGGAAATGCCCAAAGTCGCCCTCGAAATCACCCAAAATCATGCTTATTGCCGAGTGAATAACAACTCAATATGCTCGAGCTCCGCTTACCATTTAAAAATAATCCAAAAACCAACACTCAAAGTCATGAATAATCCTTAAAAATAGCGCGAGTAGCGCAGTTTCAAATGCCGACGTTGCGTTATTTTTTCTGTACCACGTATTTCCATACACATGGTACCAACTACGGAAAAAAATCAATGCAACGTACGGTCGGGAAACAGTTGCATGTATAGGGGTCCATTATGACTACCACCATGTGCAATTTCGAATGCACATATTTCCCCTACAGATATCACGATTCTGTGATTAAATAATTCGAATTACACAGGAAATAAATCCCTGAGACTTGTAACCTAGCATTGGTGAGTTGTCATTCGGCTTTGCTTTTCAAAACGGCTAAGGCCTATTAACTTCCAAAATAAGTTACCTTATTTATTAATTATGACTAAAAAATCATTTATTTTCTTTTCTAGGGGATGAGGTATTATATCAGACAATAAATCATCAAACAAAGCTCCATCTATTTTACAAGGCTGGCAGCAGGCTCACGCATTGGCGCTTTTACTAGCTAGCCAGTTAGAGCTCTGTCTCTGCCAGAGCTCTGGGGGACAATTCACTCAGTAAAGGCCTCAATGATGGTGATTTTCTGTTTCAGACAGAGTTTACATTTCATGAATATTATTCAAAACTGCCAATAAAGTTTGATGATTTCTTCATTGTCATGTATATTTAAGTTCTTAATGAATACATTCTCACCGAATTTAGACTCCCCAATAGAGAAATGAAATTTTCATGGAGATCTGCGTTTTCAAAGAACTTCAGGAAAAGTTAGGGGATGTGGGCCTTTATTACATGTACATGGCTGAGTACAAGGTATTGTACTGGAATAGATGGAGTAGAAATTAGATATTGAATTCATTTATATCCAAGTCCAACTCACAGTCACACACACACGCACTCACACACACACGCACTCACCCACACACACCCACATCCAAGATTCTAAGCATGAAAAATAACTTTAAAAATCATACAATATTGAACAAAAATTAATAATTCATTAACAAGTGAACAGGTATATCCAAGTCACACACACACACGCACTCACCCACACACACCCACATCCAAGATTCTAAGCATGAAAAATAACTTTAAAAATCATACAATATTGAACAAAAAGTAATAATTCATTAATAAGTGAACAGGTATATCCAAGTCCAACTCACAGTCACACACACACCCACATCCAAGATTCTAAGCATGAAAAATAACTTTAAAAATCATACAATATTGAACAAAAAGTAATAATTCATTAATAAGTGAACAGGTATTCCTCAAAATACAAAAAAGTAGCATTTAAAAAGAGCCCCCGAAATGCAAAAGTAGCCCCCGAAATTTGCCAAAAAAATTTAAAATGGAGCCCCTGAAAAAAAAAATTGTTAGTTACTCAACTTTAAGCCAAAGTCAAACCTAACTCAAACAGGTTTTGATAACACACAATCTAATTACAAAACATTGTAAAACAATTACAAATACTTCCTTTGGTTGTTGATTGTAACTTTATAGTACATACATTTCCTCCATCTGTTTTGTTAATTGGACAAAAAGCTCCCCTTGTATGTTGAAGAAGAGCTTTTTGCAGTGCTCCTCTACCGCTCTCCTTAAAAGATCTAGGAGAGCTATTTATTGCTCCCCTCATAATTATAAAACTGAGTCCCTGATTTAGGGTCAATGAACTTTGGCCGAATTGGGGATATCTGTTGAATTCCCATCATAACTTTGAAAGTTTATGGATCTGATTCATGAAACTTGGACATAATAGTAATCAAGCATCACTGAAAATTTTGTGCAAGTTTCAGGTCTCATGATTAAGGTCAAAGGTCATTTAGGGTCAATGAACTTTGGCCGAATCGGGGGTATCTGTTGAATTACCATCATAACTTTGAAAGTTTATTGGTCTAGTTCATTAAACTTGGACATTAGAGTAATCAAGTATCACTGAACATCCTGTGCGCGTTTCAGGTCACATGACCAAGGTCAAAGGTCAATGAACTTTGGCCGAATTGGGTGTATCTGTTGAATTACCATCATAACTTTGAAAGTTTATGGATCTGATTCATGAAACTTGTACATAAGAGTAATCAAGTATCACTGAACATCCTGTTCGAGTTTCAGGTCACATGATCAAGGTCAAAGGTCATGTAAGGTCAATGAACTTTGGCCATGTTGGGGTTTTTTGTTGAATAACCATCATATCTCTCTAAGTTTATTGGTCTAGTTCATAAAAAGTGGACATAAGAGTAACCATGTATCACTGAACATCTTGTGCGAGTTAGAGTAGTATTCAAAGTCAGCACTGCTGCTATATTGAACCGCGTGATGCAGATGAGACGGCCAGAGGCATTCCACTTGTTAACAAAATAGTAATATGAACGACCCAGTTGGATCCAAATGAGAGAGTCGATGATGTCACTCACTCAATATTTCTTTTGTTTTTTATTGTTTGAATTATACAATATTTCAATTTTTACGAATTTGATGATTAGGACCTCCTTGCCTGAAGCACAAAATGTTGAAATAATGGAATTCCACGTGTTCAGGGAGGAATAAAACTTCATTTGACATGACAATGACGCGAAAATAAAAATGTTTTATATTTCATATAATAAAGTACAATAAAATACAAAATAAATAGTGAGTGATATCATCAGTTCCTCATTTGCATACCGACCGAGATGTGCATATCACTGTTTTGTGAAATGAAGCGAAAATTAAAAATGCCATAACTTTCTTATTTTACACCCGATTTTGATGAAATTTTCAGTGTTATGCTCGTTTAATTTTTCTCTTTTTATTCAAATCAAGTTTTTGATGGGGTGGACTTTAATGCTAGAGTCTCACCACAGAAATCGACCAATGATATGCCATTCTTAATAATGTAATAACTTTTATCAGTCTTGGTCCCGTAACACAAAGGTTAGCAATCAATCGTACGCTTGATTTTTACCATTGATTGTACATTGTAGTCTATGCAATCAATCATAGAAAAATGCTCTACGATCATTGCTAAGCTTTGTGTTACAGGAGTTGGTTTTGTTGATGTGACTGTAGCATAGGGTACCTTACCAAAAGAGTAAGGCCTGTTTCATTAAAATTTACAATAGATTAAAATCAAACTCATACTGGAATTTATCTAATATTTTCTAGTTAAGATACGGTCATTTTCAAACAAAAGTGGACATGGGGGTGAAATTAAAACTTGCTAGAAATCATTAGGCTTCAATGTTTTTTGAAACTAGACATCTTGAAGTATATTTTTCCATTTCATTTACATAAAATTATTAATTATGTCTTGAGATACAGTGAATTTTATGCAAGGGAAATTAAATGTTACAAAATGTTGATTTTTGCATTAAAATTCACATATTGCCTATCACAATATAAAATTTGTATTAGAAGCATATTTGTTGGCAAGATACAAGCTGTGTATTGTATCTAACTCCTAATTAGCAAAAAAAAATTCTGTGAAGTGTTTTTCTGAAAAAAATTGGGTTTCGAAGTTTTCAAAACTGGTTGTCGTGTCACTCACGTTTTAAATGCAAAAAGTTTTCTAGAGCTGTGTATTCTGAAAATTAATTTATCCCAGTACTGGAGCAAATACAGTTTATTTGTACCTTATTGTATATAAAGTTACTTGGTCCAATGTGTTAAGGTGATGCTAAAATTAACTGTTAAAAATGTGTCGTGTCACTCACAATGTCATGTCACTCACGAAATGTCGTGTCACTCACGGTATTATATTGTGTATAAAAAAGGACATCCAGTAATTTTTGAAGCGTTTTACCAGGGATACAGTCAAAATGTTGTTCCTGACATCATTTAGGCCTATTTTAGGCTAATAATTTCCTCCATCTTCCTAATTTTACTCCTTTTTATGGAAATATTGAATTTGACATTAAGTTCATCTATTTTCACTCTCTCCGTAGTTGCCTTGGTTTAAAAAATCCTGACAATTTTCCATTGGTGTGAAGACTCGGATCCTAATTCATATTTTGGTGAATGTACTGTGATTAAGAATATAACAACATAGTCAATCAACACAAAATTATGAATGTATCAAGAGAAAAACCACTATACTTCAGCAATGGACATATTTACAATGCATAAATGGTTGGTGTTGGTGATGGGTCAAGTCATAGGTCTAGGTATTACTCGAACATTCTGTGTCTGCATTTACAGAAATGAGCAGAAAGTTCACTTTTCTTTTGAGCAATGTTATTTCTTTGTTATACTCATAGCGAGAAAAGTCAGGGATCCTTTTTTGAAATTTGCAGAAATTTTAGTAGTAAAGTAGTGTGTATAAGAGATCACCATGAACACCAAACATTTTTTCAAATTCGGAAAAGAAAATTTTTTTTTTTCCTTCTGATTGATTAAATCAACCTTTTCATTTGCCATAAAGCTTGTATTCCAGGACATGACATAAACAAATTTGCAAGAAAACATAAACATTTCAGGTGAGAATGTACTGAGATTTGACAGAACATTTTGGATATTGCTTGAAGCAGCTACATGCCAAGTTCAAAATCACTATTTGTTCGGCCACCATTCATACCACTAGTGATTCACTACATGTAGGGTCTGAACAGCAAACTACCGTAAGCGGGCCGATGTGTGTTCAGAGCAGATTTGCATTTACACATATTCATTACAACAAAATAATGCATGTTCATGTAGGTCCCAACAAGTCTCAACCGAGACCACACTTTGATTTGAGCAACTTTGGATGGGTTGCCATGTACCAGTAGATCAATTTTTTTTTTTTGGGGGGGGTACCCTGATAAGAACAGAGCTGGACCTCGAGGGGAAAAAGCTACTGAGGTATAAAGGGAGCCTGATTGGGATGCTGAATTGGATTTTAGTGTGAAATCCAAGGGCTTAGAAAAGGAAAGGCTAATGACTTGTAACTGTCTTGTTGTTATGTAATAGTAGCAGACTGCAAGAATCAGGTACTGACTGCGCCTTTCACCTTGTTGCTTTCCCTGGATTCCCGTGGTATGGTATATGATCAAATAGTTAGCAATGAAAAGGCGCTTACAAGATTCCAGCTAAAAGCATAGCTCTGAATTTTGATACAGTGCCTACATATACTGCCTTGGGAGGGTCCACATACAACAGTGTTCAGGAGAAAACCTATGCTTGTTGAGTTGAATTCCCAAGTTTCTCAAGGATTTGCTGATAGTCCATCTGAAGTGTGCAGCAACGTGATTGTGGTTTGGTACCAAAAAAGACATTGAAACTGCCATGTCCTATTTGGACAATGCCTAAAATATTAAAGGAGGATAATATTCTAATCCAATATTTCAAGAAAAAGGAGTCATACATGACATCATTGGCTACCAGACCATGCCAGATGATGTGAGTGACTATTGAGAATACCTTTCTTACAAGGAAAAATTATTCCATCCGTTGTGGATGCTGAACTTTCATATACAGATAGGGAGAAAGAGTTAAAGTTTTGAATGATATCAGGCCACAAAAAGAATGTTTGAGTTGATGTCAATGCCAAGACCTCATAACACCTCCTTCAAGTGCCCCCTCCTCCTCTAAAGAGGAGAGTGGTAGAAGCCCTAGTGTGACAATGTGGTATGGTACATGTAGAGGGAATGTGAGTTGATGGGCAAACATGACCATAAACCAAGAATAAAACATCAGGATGACATATTATGAACTTCAAAGAAAGCAGTTATTATGTAATTAAGCTTGTTTTTTGGTTAATGGTATTTTACTCTTCTACATCATGCAAAAAATACTTTCAATGTTGAGATAAATGTTGTATTTTTGCACTTGTCGTGTCACTCACGTTTTGGATGTCGTGTCACTCACGGTATATAGGAGGGTACCATTTTCCATAGAGAAGGTTTGATTGATTTTGACTATATGTGTTAGATAGGTACACTATTTATGTCCATTTACTGGTACTCACAATACTCCATGACAACTACTCGGGCACGAATCCAACCATATGTGTTAATGGTCAGAAACCCATGTCCGAAATTTGTCGTGTCACTCACGCACCGTTTTTTAATCATATCTACTAAACAAATTGTTGAATTCAAATCAAACTTGTAGTGGCCCATGCCAGTCCTACATTGTATATAATATAGTAGTCATGATTGATTCATAACCTTTAAGTTTGAAGATATGAGCCCTTAAACCTCTCCGATTGTCGTGTCACTCACGTTTGAAAATGACCATATATTAATTTTAGATCAATTTTACACTGAGTTTGACTTGAATCTGGCAAGTCTCTGGTAAGACGCGTAAGATTTTGGTCTTACATGCAGGCATTTCACAAGTTCATTGCTTTTGTGGGAAAGCCGAGTGACAAAAACTTATTGCCTTTATCATAGGATAAAGGTGCTCTTCTTCTTTCACAGCGGCTTTCTTGCATTCCACATTGTTCTATTTAAATGTGAAGATTAAAGATGAAATGATGCTTGTGTGTTACGTGTGCCTGTGAAAGATGAGGCTGTCTTTTGGTAATGTGTCTTATGCTTTTATTCTCTTGCTTTAATCAGGTGTTCTCCATCTAAAAAATAGGAAAGTTATTTATTTTTTCTACTCACTCATCATTTTGCAAATGGTATACAAATAGTGCATACAGCCAAGTGCATTTGTGGAAATGCAGAGCATGCGAGGTTTCTTTAGAAAGGTGCCAAACTGTGCACGCGCCGCTGGCGGCGAGTGCACCATCAGAAGGAGCCAAGCTTTTTCTGCATTTACTTTTATGCACGTCAGAGCAAGTGCATTATTTGTTTTATAAAATAGCAACACAGAGACAAATTCTTAAAAAGTTACAGTACAGTTTTGTTGGACTTCTCCCGGGACTTCTACCGCACTGGTCTGCTTGAGCGTGCAATGTCAATTTTCGTTACGCACCTTTTGCACTGCCGTGCATACACAAAAAAAAGTTGGATGTCATGAAATAATACACCTATTTTATGCGTTAAGAGCACTATTCATTGTGCACATGCATAATGTTTATGTGTAATAAAATAAACAAGTTTAAACCTTGAATATCAAATGGAATACTCTAAAAAGCAAGTATTATTAATATTCATCACTTTTATATTTATCAACTTCTTTTTATCCCTTTCAGGGTGACGAGAAAGAGAAGGAAGACACCAAAGGAGATGGAGCAAAAGACAGTAAGGATGGAGGGAAGGAAGAATCTCCACCAAAGAAGAAGGATGGAAAGAAGAAAATCAAACTCGAACTGACCGATGACCAGAAGTTTGTGGACGGAAACGATGTAAGCATTCACACATGTTCATCTTTAATTGGATGCATACTTAAATTCTAACATTATTAACATTTGTCATCAAAATTTCATTAATTTATTGTATTAATATTATTCTTTTTACATTTAAATAATATCACAGTGAGTCCACCAAAATAAACAAGTGCTTTGTATTTATGTATGTGCCAAATGATTCTGGTGGGAAATGAGTAATTGATAGAATGATAGAGGGGTGAAATATCAAGTCTTGTCTCAGAGCTTATCAGGTTTCAGATTTAATGTGACAAAAAAAGTAGAGGGGGACTTTTCCATGTATTTTTTTAGGGTTCGGTGTCTCAGATACACGTGCACTAGGTCCCGGGCTTTATGTAATTCTGTGATCAATGTTATTATTGAGGAAGCATTTAGATGTAGCGGTTCTTACTCTAGCTTTATAATCAAGAGGGTTGTGTGTTCAAATTCTACTGTGGTCTGGGGCCCGTTGCAGAAAGAGTTGCATTCAAATGCAACTCTAAAGATCATGCGCAACTTGATTTTCAACCAATCAACAGCGCGCATTTTTTACTTGCGTTTAAACGCAACTCTTTCTGCAACGGGTCCCTGGTGTCCTTTGGCAAGGCGTCATTCCCTCCTTTGCCATTCTACTCCCAAGTGTTCAATGGGCACCGTGATGATAATAATAGCCAATTTTTATAAAGAGCTTTTCCCAAAATGGCCCAAAGCATGTTACCGCATATTATTACCCCGGTCATTAGATTCATTTCAATCAAGCACGAAGTGTGCACAATTTCCACTCCCTGGGGAGCATTCCTTGTATTCATCTCAGCCACATTATGGCGCTGGTAAAATCAAACATACAATATCTTTCGCATCCTACCGGGTACCCATTTAGCACCTGGGTTAAGAGTGGCAAAGTGTGGATTAACGCCTTGCCAAAGGATGCCAGACCTCGGTGGGATTCGAACACATGACCCTCTGTTTATAAGGCAAGAGTCAGAACCACTACACCACGGCTCTTCCACACCAGGTAAGATGCAAAAACGTATTTAAAATGCTTAGCACTTGAGTCTCAATCTCTTGTTGGAATGATCCTCAGGGAGTAGAGAAAGTACATATATAGCATGCGGGCATGCCAGGGTCCGATTACCGGGGCAATAATAATTGCATGTAAGGTGCTCAGAAATGCAAAGTATTAAACGCTATATAAATGTAACTATTATTTGATTTTGCTATTCTTATTCACATTTCAGGCCTTTGTCTGGGTGTATGACCCCGTCCGACCTATGAACTATGTTTACGGACTTGGGCTTGGTGAGTAACCAAAAACAAACTTGTGTATCTTTGTGTAGGTGAAATGAGATGAATAGCTTAAAAGAGTTTTTATTTGTGGCACTGGAGTTTCACATGAGATCACCAAACTTGAAAACCCAAGATAGGTTTGACAGTGATTTTACCTTCAAAAAATCAAAATGAAAAAATTAGTTTCTGTGAAAAAGTGGAGACCGTTTACTCCTCTTAACACCCCATCAGAGCACCCAAAACATAGTGGCCCATGGGTCAAAATCTTCATCAAGATGAAGGGGAGTGTTGGAGAAATGGAGTCATCATTGTTTAAAACTTCATTTGGCAATATTTAGGAAGATCATCATGAATAAATGGTCCACTGCAAAGTATTGCTTTTCAAATGTCATTATATCCAACGTATAACTAATTAGGCTTGGGTCAAAATCTTAATTAGACTGGATTTTAGGTAAAATTGAGTAATTATTTTGAGGTGTAAAACTTCATTTGGTGATGTTTAGGAATATCATCATGAATTAATGGTCTACTGCAAACTATTGCTCTTCAAATGCCCTTATATCCAAAGTATCACTAATTGGGTCAAAAATTCTGTATAGTCCCATACATGCTTATCTGTGTTCAGTGCATTTGACATTTGGAAGATTTGGGTCAAGTGCTATTCATGAAACACCAGTCCTTAGGTGCATGACATACATCCTTTCACAATCACTTTGAGACAATTTCTTCCATTAGCAAATTCATGACCAGATCTAACTTCTATCTTCAATGAAGCTCTATGTATTTTATTAAATTATCTTGGCAGTGATCGGTGCAATTGCAGTCTGTCTGTTTCCCTTATGGCCGCCCTGGATGCGAACTGGTACATACTATCTTTGTCTTTGTGGAGCTGGATTCGTAGGAGCTATCTTTGCCCTTGCTATTAGTAAGTCATCTTCTTTTCTTGTATGTGGCGATTCCATAAAATTAGGAGTCACTCTGTGACAAGTCTTGTGTCCCTCTCAAATTTTAAGCTAGTTAGACCATTGAATTGCTTGAAAAATTATTGACCAGTGCTTTGATTCAGTGTATCTTAGATGATAAAACTAGTTTTATGATGATTTGTATGGCAGTTCTTACACTTTCCTTTATGTAAATGGGACACCAAAAATTCCACAATGTAGCACCATATTTCATGAAATTATAATTTTTACATCTTCCCTTACGTTTTTTTTTTCTCTCTCGCAGTACGACTTATTATATTTGTCCTGACGTGGGGATCGACTTTTGGCAAAATTCACTTCTGGCTTTTCCCGAACCTCTTGGCGGATGTCGGAATCAAAGAATCGTTTATGCCCTTTTATGAAGTTGAGTATATGACTAAAAAAGAAGACGATAAGACAGAAAAATCTAAGGACGATTCAAACGACGATGAGAAAGGCAGCGAGGCGACGGAAGCGGAAGACCAGTCCAACCAAGAAACAACTCAAGATATCGGCCATGTTGAAAATATTCCAGAAAATATTGGTGATACGGAAGAAAGGTATTCTGACCAAGCAGGAACTCCGCCCGAAAATTCTGACATTACTGAAGAGAGAAGTGTTGAGAGCGGGGATGCAGACGAAGTCGATGACGATGAGGAAGACGATGATGATGATGATGAAGATAACGGAGATGACTTTGAAATGATCAATGAGGAAGAAATTTCTGAAGTATGCGACGGAAGCGGGGGGTCACAGCATGAAGAGGAAGAGGAATGAATCTGTTATTTTTACGTTAACCTTGATGTAATCACAACGACCATTCTAGTATCTTTTAAATGTTTGCCTTTATTCGTGCCATTATGTAAGCTGTTTCCTCGAATTGCGCATTTCATGTATTTCCGTATTGTTTGATAGGCATAACTTGATCAGTGTGACTTGCGGGCATGGGTGTGCATTTTGAGTTTCCTCCAATAAAAAATCGCACCGATTGTCATAATGTCGTACTTATTCCATATGTCCCATTGAGCATCACCAAACGATACACAGAGTGCAAAATAATTGAGCGCCTTTTTACATCGACAATCTCAAGTGCTTTACACATGTTATACTGAGAAATTACCCAATTTGTCAGATTCACACATCACTTACTCAGATGTACACACATTTTCCACTCCCTGGGTGTGGCTCTAGCATGGTGACTCTGTGATGCCTATTGCATTGACAGTGTCTGTAAGCACTTTACAAATTATCTTGTCGGTAAGAGTGCCCTTAACACCACGCTTTCGTGCATTGCATGTGTGCGAAGACGCCCTTAGCAGCACGCTTAGGGCACTCCATAGGGTGTTTATGCACCGATGGGGTGTGCAAAAATGTTATGCAAAGGGCGTTCTTGCCATTATGGCAGCTACCTTAGTAACAGGGCTCAAATTTAAAACAAGGTTCCCATGGAAGTTGTAATGATGTCAATGTTACAACAGTTGTAACTATGAAACTAGTCTACAGGCACAGACCCTTATTGAAACTTTGATCAAGAAGTGGGTCTCCACACAAAGACTCCCATACGTGTCTAAAATTTGCTGTTTCAATTTGAGGGCCTTCAGTACACAATGCATTTCAGGCTGCAAATTTAGACTCTAAAGTAAAGTGAAGGGTTTGCATAGTAGACTACTATAATTGGCCCAAGATTTGCAAAGTGGCAATCAAGGCCCTGTTGTAAAAACAGGGGCCTGTTGCAGAAAGAGTTGCAATCAATCGCAACTCTAAAAATCATGCGCATCTTGATTTTCAACCAATCAACAGCGCGCATTTGGGTGTTGCGATTGATTTTTTTACTTGCGTTTAAACGCAACTCTTTCTGCAACAGACCCCTGTTATGATTGATTTGATCGATCATGACTCTATGGAAATCCATTTATGTCATAATTTTTTTCAAGAAAAATTTGCACAATGTCGTTTTTATGCAAAGAGAAGCGCAGTGAATTTTCAAGAAAACAATGAATGCATGAATACACATCACAGCTAGAAAATATTTTGAACAAAAATGCATAATAGATGTTGACGTTGCTGGCTGTCCATAGTTGCAATTGATCGGATCAATCGTAACTCTTTGTACAACAGGGCCCAGATGTAACTTTGAAAATCAACACAGCTTGATTCTCAACCCATCAGAAGGGTGCATGTTGGACTTGCAATTGACTTTCAGAGTTGCTTTTGAACACAACAGTCAAACCTGTGTTAATGGCCACCTGTCTATTGTGGCTGCTAAAACCGATTCCCGTGGAGGCAGATTGTGTGTATAAAGACCCATCTGTAGCAATCACCTGTCTATAAATGTCACATTTTGTGTTTCTTTAGGGTGGTCACAATAGACAGGTTTCTCTACACCTGCAATGGACCCCTGGAGAAGTACTTAAAGAGAAATGCCAGTAGTTGCAGTAAACACTGATTTCATGAGAAAGTCTGTAAAATCAGGCTTAATTGTCAGAATATCGAGGATCTAGATCTGGTACAGTTACATAAACTGAACTTTGTGAAATCTTGAAATCTACGCTGAAAAATGTTCACACTGAAGATCACCAACACAGATAGGCACACGTGGGACAGTGTATTTATAATGCTGGAATAAAGACCCGACGGAAGTGACCGAATCCGCGCTCATTTTGCTCATTTCTCAGCAATTACACGATTTCTTCCACAATCCTTTGGCACATATTTTTTATTCATACAAACAGACACTTGGGTGGTCATATTAGATTCTGTCAAAAGTCATTTTGAGATCGTTACCAAAACTGGAATTTATCTTTAAAGGCAAGTTATGCATGAAACCCAAAGATTGAGGTTTAAATTTGGTGATTAAGTTCATGTTAGTATTACCCTTTCCCAGCTCATTCACAAGGGCATTAGGTTTGCATTGTACTGATCTTTTGTCAGATTTTGGTATGTCCCGACAACTTCAGTCCTTTAAAAAAAATTTTTTGACACAGTTCATCTATTTTTCATTTATGATGAAAAGATTCTTTGCCTTCATTTCAATTCATTGTTTTCTCCATTATTTGTTTGCAATCCTACTACACTGCAAATTAGACACTTGATTACATGTGTACTGTACACATTTTACGCACAGCGATAAATGACAACTTACAGAAGAAGAATGGTTGAAGGCTTGCTTACATAGGGCAAGGCAGCTCTAAATAACAAGGCTTGTCATCATTTCCTATACAAATTAATATTTACACGAGATGACAAAATTTGTCGCAGAAACTGGCTACAAAAAAATCTCCAACAATTGAGAACCAATTAAATTTTATTTTTCAATAATTGGTGAATAAAGTTTTGTCTAGAGTTGCTCTGAAGAGCTCATCTTAACTTGTGCCAGCACGATGTCATGAGTTTTTACTTTTGAACTATGGTCACTTTTTTTTAGGCAGATGAGCACATGTGTTTTTCCTCAATTCTGTACTTATGAAAGATATATTTGTCTAAAGCCTATGGACAGAGGACACTATTGGAATTATTGCCAAGCTATGGTGCTTTGTATCTGAACCTCCAAAGCACCCAAGAAGAGCACCTTTGCTACCCTCAATACTACAGTTACTATTTCTGGAAATATTTGCATGTTATTTATTATCTTTACAGCTATACATGTATTGCACTCTACTCTATTTCTTCTATAGATATCCTTGTTTATTGACTTAATTTCAGGATAAAAAAATGTTTTATAATTAAGAAGAGGAAACATATTTATTCATCTACTACAGTAAGTGATGACATTACAGTGCTAAATTCATGTTAAGGAGTTGGAAATCTATTTTTTCCTCAGAAAATTGCAAATAATTATGAGAGGGACCAGTGATTTTATTAAATCTGACTGTGCATATTCATCTGTGTACTCTGACCAGTGTTATTAGATGATTACAAACCTATGCTAGTCACTCTGGTCAAACCTTCAGACCGACCAAATCATTGTAAACGTCATTTCCAGTGGCATATCATCTGTTGGTTTGGAGTCGGTTTTGTTGGTATGACTGTAGCATAAACAAGGTTTTATGAATCAGGGCCCTGGGAACTGTCTCATAATCTGTTCTGGAAAGCACAGTTTTGAAAAGTTTCCACTACAAATTCATACTGCTGGATTATAAAACAAATAATGCACATGTTTAAATCTGTTATGTTAGTGGTGATGCAGGCAACTCGGGTTTTCACGTTATGCGAAAGTGGGTTAAATCACAAAAGGGCCAATTGATTTTATAGATCACATTTTATTAAAACTCATCATTGCCAAGTTTGCTATCAATGTCAATTACCATGGCAACACTGCTCCCAGTCAGTCAAAATCTAGCATTTAACTGGAGTTATTCGTGAGTCACACTCTGGAGAATTTCATGCTCCAAGAACCTGGTAAAGTGCATGTGTTTTCCCCTTTTTTCAATATATTTTCTCTTTAACTTGTAATTCTAAGATCTTGTATTTTTAATTATAATTATGACTGAACTATTCTCACAAAAAGTCTTGATCTTGATCAGGAATTGAGATATAATTCTCTACAGTTTCTCCAGAATTACCATGATTGGGCACAACTGGTTAGTCAAGACATCTACGTATCCATTTTCAACTAAAAATTACTATCCCCCAAGTGTAAACAAACGTATGTGGCATTATTTGTACATTGTATGTCAAATCAGTGCTTTTATAATTTATACATGTTTCATTTCTTCTTGTGCTTGTAGCAGGTGTATGAGCTCCCATTCATATCTGTTCAATACTTATATCTAATAGTTAGATGGATAATAAAACATATTTGAATTGCAATGAAAGTGTGTTTATATTTGATCATATTTGTTTGTGTTTTAAAGGGGTGGTCCAGGCTCAAAGTATTTATAGCTTAATAAGTAGAATAGAATTCACTGAGCAAAATGCCGAAAATTTCGTCAAAAATCGGACAACAAATAGCAAAGTTATTGAATTTTAATGTTTAGTAATATTTTGTAAAAACAGTCGTCATGAATATTCATTAGGTGGGCTGATGATGTCACGTCTCCACTTGTTCTATATTTTTCCTCCAAGAACTAGAAAAATTGGATTGACAACTGATTTAGTGCATTAGATATTTATTGCTGCAACTGATTTCATTATAAGGTAGACATTTTATTCACACAAGTATGAAATAATGAAAAAAATATAATTTCATGTGATAACATAAGAAAACGGAAAGGGGAGATGTGACATCATCAGCTCGCCTAATGAATATTCATGACAACTGTTTTCACAAAATATTGCTAAACTTTTAACTTTAATAACTTTATTATTTTTTATCTGATTTTGATGAAATTTTCAGCGTTTTGCTCAGTGAGTTCTACTCTGTGTATTAAGCTATAAATATTTTCAGCCTGGACCACCCCTTTAACTTGGTGTTGTGTCATTACCCACACCAACCATACACTATTTGAAATACAGTTCATTTTGAAAACAGGTGAACCAAAGTCTACACTTGGTGCTGATAAACTTTAATATCCCTGCCAGAGGCAAACCACTTATTAATTTCAAGGATGAATTAAATTCATGCAGAGATTAATAACACTCAAAGCGCTGACAGGACTCCAAGAATTGACAAGTGCTCAAGTTTAATCATAACAACATTGCATACTGGTACTTGTAAATGGGAAAACACTGAAAAATAAAACATTACAATTTAATATAAACATTGAACAATCTTACAACTAGAAAATGCATTGGAAAAACATGACATTACTGTTTATATTAAAGCATGAATTATGTTTCATTTCTAGGAAAAGATTCCTTGAAATGTGACTTTAAATAACGAAACAATCATCAAACAGTTTTGCAATCCCTATATCAGTATAATGTACTATACAATTATGCAATAAATCTGATCTGGATAATTAAATATAACCAGATGCAAGAAATTCATGTACTTGTATGTTAACAACTTTTAAAAAATCCGATGGGAAAAGTGGTTAGATTGCAGTTTAAAGATCAGAATTTTTTTTCTTCTGAAAATGTTCATCAATTTTGAAATGCTAGAGATAACTAGTAATTACTGAATACCATTTTGACACATTGTCGAGTCATTCTGCTAAAGCCTAATAAAATATTTTATTTCAATAAAAAATTTTGTATAGCAAACAACTTTGGCGTTTTAGGTGGCACCAGCAGAAGCGCAGGAAGCATTTTGACAACATTCTAACTAGGGCTGGGACTAAAACCCGGGTACCCGGGTCCCGCCCGGAAGCCTCGGGTACCCGGGTAGAAAAATCAATACCCGATACCCGAAAATTGCTCACCAGTATAACGTACATTTGATTTGTATTGCGTAGTGTAAGACATGATTGTAAACTCATCACAAAAGTACACAAGTCTCATTTTGAATCTCACCAATTACCCTCGAAATATCTACTAGTTTTTCAAGTGATGATGTGACGGAGATCGTTCAATCGTCGCCATGTTTCTTTCGCAGCGCAGTGACGTCATCCAGCCACTGCGACGCAAGCCAATTTATGAATGAAAATATAGTAAGCATGCGCATTGCAAGCATCAGCCCCACGCAGTATTCCGTCAAAACAAGTCTACAATACTCTTTCACCTCGTACCTAAATCGACCTAGAATTCCACTTTCCTTTATTTGATATGAATTATGAAAGGTATTCTCAGAGGATCTATTTTCTCACCGATAGCGCACAGGTAAGCAAATTTTTATTACTTCTTGCTTTTCCGTCAAAATCTTACGAAGTAGCGTCGATGTTGCATCGTGTTTGTGAGTTTGTAGAATCTATCGCTACGTGAACAAAGTCAATTGATTTCCGGGTTTCGGAGCATACGAGGTGCTAGCCAATCACGTTCTTGATACCATTTTCAGTCCATCATAAACCGAAAATGGTAACACGATCGTGATTGGCTGGCGCATTTGACGCTCCGAAACCCGGAAATCAATTGACTTTGTTCACGTAGCGATAGATTCTACAAACTCACGAACACGATGTAATATCGACGCTACTTCGTAAGATTTTGACGGAAAAGCAAGAAGTAATAAAAATTTGCTTACCTGTGCGCTATCGGTGAGAAAATAGATCCTCTGAGAATACCTTTCATAATTCATATAAAATATAGAAAAGTGGAATTCTAGGTCGATTTTGGTGCGAGGTGACAGAGGATTGCAGACTTGTTTCGATGGAATAATGCGTGGCGCACGGGAGGCTTGCAATGCGCATGCTTACTATATTTTCATTCATAAATTGGCTTGCATGCATTGGCTTGATGACGTCACCAATGGGGTTTTTCCACAGACATATTTCGAGCGACATGATTTTCGGGTACCCGGGTACCCGCCCGAAAATTGCCACGGGTACCCGAAGAGAAAAAAACCCGAAAGTCCCAGGCCTAATTCTAACCATATGTATAGTTTTCAGATGAAAAAAAATCAGATGATATCATATAATTTACATATAATACAACATAAATAGTTCCACAACAGCTTACGCTAATTGATTAACAGAAAAAGAGGGCAAGAATAGAGTAAATGATCGTTTATCAATATATTACACATGTATATATATATATAAATAAGTTTGTAAGTATTGACTCCTCACCAGGAACTGTAACGAAATGTATTTTTTCAGATAATATCTTTAGCACTAGATCGAGAAGAGTGAAAAATAATACAAATAATATAAAGTAATCACATGACTAATAACTTGTTTTCCAATATTTGCACTAGATAAGAGTTTCAAAAATATGAATGAAATAATCACAAAATCAATAATTTGTTAAACTATACACTAGATTAAAAAAAAAGTTGCAAAAAATATGAATAATTAAATAATCACATAATTAATATTTTGCCAACAGTTGCACTAGATAAAAAAGTTTTGGAAAATACAAAGAACAGAGTAATAACTAATTCGGTTTCCAATATTTGTTCCTCCCTGTTTGAATTGAGCTACTGGGGTAAAAGGTTAGAACATTGACCAATAGGTCAATATAAGGTATGGTGGTACTCATTTTATACAAATTTGCTTAAAAATCATAGCAATTGCCAGAGAATAACATACCTCAGAAATCCATAATTCATTCAACATGAATAAGTGTACAGCTTAAAACTTGATACATTAAAAACATAACCATTTCATTTGTCAAAATTTCAGTGAATCAACAAACCTTGTTTCAGAAGTTGTGATTGAATCAATCAATTGCAAGTTTGAGATTGATATCAAATATACATGTAGCTAAGAGTAAAATGATTTGTTCATTCTTCTGGACCTCATTTCAGTGGCATATGCAAGGGGGTGGTTACATGGGTTCAACCCCTCCCCCTAAATTTTTTTTTTTGCTTGTCAAATTTGTTTGTGGTACGAAGTGATGTAAAATTTGTGGTGAAGTCAACATTTCATTCAGCTTGAAACCCTCCTTAAAAAATCCTGGGTATGCTATTGCCTCATCTCATACATTAATATCACTTTTTTTTTCAAAGAAAACATTGTATACATGTTTATTATTGAGATCAATATTAAAGATGCGAGCAATAAGAGTTTGGCTTGAAAACTTCATACAAGTACATATGGCTCAAAATTTATACTTACTAATTTTTCAATTTAACTTATGACAATTGCAATTTCATGATATCATCAACATTTGAGTGACACATGAATAAATTAACCTACCTATACAAATTTGTTCTGAATATTATTTCATGATCCTACTTGCTCTAATTTTCATGGGAGGGGATAGTTCACCCTGACATGAATCAGGTTTCATAAAAAAAAGGAAAAAAAGCTGAGAAACCAGACCAAAGTATTTATGACAATTCAACCGAACCCCACAAAGAATAGCAGTTCCATTTTTATAAACTTTTGATGTCATTTCAGCTGATGTGCCATTACAAAATGTGATACGACTTTGTGAAACCTTGTACAATGAAAAAAAAAAACCCTGGTACCTATCAATGCACAAGATTCAAGAGAAAAAGATGCAGTGTTGTATCCCAACCTTAGGAAATTGCACAAGGGAGGTGGTAAATTCAGTATCACAGGGGAAAATGGTTATTCAGTGGTTGTGCTGAATGTGTATACAACTGAGCTAATATACACACATTAAAAAAAGCTCCATAGCCAACTGAAAAGAAAGAAGTAAAAAAAAGATTGCACTATCTTCAGGCCCCTGACTATTTCATAGGTTTTTCCTTCAGAAAGAAGAATAAGATTTCTAGCACCAAGAAAGCGACCGAAAAAGGAACAACTGACGACCATAACAAAATACCTGTACAACAGCCCGTCCAAAAATAAATACAGTGACGGCTGTTATAAGCTACGGAAATCCTTGAATCTGATTGGCTCAGAAGACAGATAAAATCACTATTTTCTTCATGAAATCATCACCGGGACAGTTTTAGAATAATTATGTTACAGCTTCAGTGTACCGACAATCAAATACATACTGAAGTGTATGGAAAATATTGCCACATTTAATCCTAGGGGAAAATATAAATCATATACAATTTTCTTATATTACACATTGAGAACTGATAGATCAAAATGAGTGTTAGAGAATGCACATAAAAATATCAAGTTTTTGATATTTTCCTAAAATACAAAATTCCCATCAAAACATTTCTCTCCAAACATACAGGATATGGCATAATTAAAGACTGAAAAAACCTACTTAAAATTACCAAATTTACAATATTAAGATATTAGACTTGCTGTACAAAATATACAAATAAAAAAATGGCTATATTGTATTTCACTTTCTCTTTTAAGATAGATTTCACAACCTAAAAAAAAAATCATATTTCTCAAGCTAGGTGATCCCTGTGATTGCACATGCTTTATATTTCATCTTTTGACAATAATGACATATTTTATGAAATGTACTTTCTTCTCTACAAAGATAAAGCTTAAAAAATATTGTTCCACACAGAGTAGCATATATATGTCATCAGTGCTGGCTTGCATTTGTCGACCAGAATCCTTGACAAATCTCGAGAATAATGTACTTTACTATTCCTACATTGTGTTCTCTTAACACATACGGATTTGATTCATCGCTGTCGAGAATTAAATTTTTCTAGTAAAATGGCATTGGCAATCTCTGATATTACTCCACCAGTCTCTGGTTTCATAAAGCAATACAAAAAGAGAGCAACAAAAATATCACTCGCTTCTACAAGTTTCATACAACTGACATGATTAAATTTTGAACAATGCTCAGTTGAAATTATTCATAACACAATTTGCTTTGAACAGTATTATCCAACTCTTACAACTGCGCACCTAACAATTTGAGTTAAGATTTAACATGAATTTCTTATTTCACAATTTTTTTTTGGTTAATAGTATTCCTTATATTATTAAAAGTGTACCAAATTTCTCAATAAAAATGAAAGAAAAGATTTTCTTGAAAAAACCTCGCGCAGTCATTTTCGGATTGAAAAAAAATGGTTCCCCATGTCTGCACACTCATTCACTTTGCACATGATTCGGGGATTTTGATGAGAAAGGCTGCATTTTGAGGCCGTCACATGAAATGCCCTGAATTAATAATTTTTCCATCATTTTGAGTCTGACTTTTTTATGAATACCTGTCTATATATTGCATGTGTAAAGTTCGTGCTCGTTGCGTATCTTCTTTTACTAGAATCCTGCAGATACGCGGGTGCGCAGACTTGGGAGACAGCACAGACATGGGGGAACTGACCATACTACATATCAAGCCACCATTTTCACGGTTGGTTCCTATATTTGGCTCATTGTGCGTGTAAAATTTCATTAAAAAAATTACAAATGAAAATTCAAAAAACACACATTGGGCCTGGAAACACAAATGTTAGTAGTTGATCACAGGATGCATTTTACATGATCGATTCCATTGGATCACATAGTTTTCAAAATTCTGCTTCTGGTGTATCATATTATCAATGGGTCCATACCCCATTGCAACTAGTCTCTAATACATCAGTATCAATCTGTATGCACACTGCGAACATCCCATTCAAATCCTATACATATTCCACTATCCAAACTATCCTCGGGTGATCGAGCCCTTGCTCATGCCGGACCAGCCCTGTGGAATTCACTACCGCAGGAACTGAAGAACTCTGCAACATCCTTCAAGGGCAACCTTAAATTGCATTTGTTCACCAGCAGGTAATAGATTTGAAGAAAGACATTTTCTTCATTTGTAATGTGCCTTTTTACTTTGTTTTAATTGCTCTTCTCTAAGCGCCTTGAGCATTTAATCAAAATGGAAAAGAAGCTATATAAATCCTACGTATTATTATTATATTATCATTGAGCTCAATGTATAATTGATCATAAAATTAAATCAAACTACTCACTTAGTTTTGTGTTGAGGGAAACAATCAATATAATCAATTTAACAATACCAACAAATGATACATGTTTAACATTAAACACATACCCTCAAGATACACATTATACATTTCAAAATGTATGGGGTCTGGGAATTTCCTTCCATATTTCATCAGCTATGGAACTTTCTTCCACTTTTTGGTGAAGTTTGCTTCATGCTTTTATATCTCATCACACATGGGGTTGTGTGTTACATACCACTTTACGCTCAACTGGTGCATGTTCTTGAGTGCTAAGTCAGCTACATAGGGATTGATCATTAAGCACAAGAAATGGTCACCAGTCATGACTGGAAGATGTTCTTAGGTGTTAAGTCAACTATATAGGGATTTTTCATTTAGCACAAGGGTCACCAGTCATGACTGGAACATGTTCTTAGGTGTTAAGTCTGCTATATAGGGATTTATCATTTAGCACAAGAAATGGTCACCAGTCATGACTGGAAGATGTTCTTAGGTGTTAAGTCAGCTATATAGGGATTTATCATTTAGCACAAGAAAGGGTAACCAGTCGTGACTGGAGCATGTTCTTAGGTGTTAAGTCAGCTATATAGGGATTTATCATTTAGCACAAGAAATGGTCACCAGTCATGACTGGAGCATGTTCTTAGGTGTTAAGTCTGCTATATAGGGATTTATCATTTAGCACAAGAAATGGTCACCAGTCATGACTGGAAGATGTTCTTAGGTGCTAAGTCAGCTACATAGGGATTAATCATTAAGCACAAGAAAGGGTAACCAGTCATCACTGGAAGATGTTCTTAGGTGCTAAGACAGCTACATAGGGATTAATCATTAAGCACAAGAAAGGGTAACCAGTCATCACTGGAACATGTTCTTAGGTGCTAAGTCAGCTATATAGGGATTTATCCTTTAGCACAAGAAAGGGTCACCAGTCGTGCAACTTATGAGTAGCTTTCTGAAGCATAATGCAATGAAACAACGCAAGTTGTCATTGATTCACATGAAAAAAACCCCAACAACAACAGTTTATGTTTGCTGATAGTCATGTGCTATCCAAGCACATCTATCTATACTTTGCAACAAAGCATTATCATCTTTTTGATAATCATTGCTCACTTTCAAAGAATACCAGCATTCTCAAATGCTAAAAGGCTAAAAGAAAACTTCAATATATTGCATGTCAAAGACTAGTTTGCAGCATAGTATACTTGTCCATACACAATCATTAAAAATCTGTAAAATAAATAAATAAAGCATAAAAATAATGATCCATTTCTCCAGTTGAGAGTGCCAGCATTTTAAAACCAAGGTTTGAAGCACAACATTGTCAGCATGTAATCACTAAAGCCATTTATGCAATGCAATTTCAGAATATCAGTTTTGAATATAACACAAAATATCGAGCCTTGTATTTTAAGCCATTCATCACATCGAGGGGAATACAACGTTTTATGAAAACATTCTCAACCGAAGAGCGTGTCTCCAGACGGACCAGGTATCGTAATGCCGTGATGATGCATGACAAAGAGCGCCACCACACCGGCCCCTAGCACCAGTCCGACGACGACCACTGTCAGAAGCAACCAGCGCCAGCTCCACTTGTAGCGGGCCGGAGCGAAGCAGCCGAGAAAGGCCGCGCAGGACGTCAGAGTGTAGATAATGGACACCAGGGTGTTGAGGGCCACGATCTGACCGAATTTAGCGAAGAGATGGACAGTAGTGAAACAGAGCGGAATCGCAGCGATGATGGTAGTGAGGGCGCTAGATAGGATGGATACGCCGATGGTACTGATGGAGTGGATGGTCCGCTGTTGACGGATTTGTCTTGTACTCTAGAAAATGAAAAAAAAAACAAAGAATTTTAAAAGTATTGAATTTACCACATTCCCCCCCAAAAAAACCCCAATATGTCACTCATAATTGATAACAGAGTACACCGGTAATAAAAAAGGTAAATCCACTTTACAGGACCGATACCCGTAGATGATTGAATCTAACAATTTAATGTAAGCTGATACAAATAGAGCAACTCTTCATCGCTTCACTGATACCTTATTTTTACCTAAGGTCATGTATGACTCCATAAAGCCATTTGATAACAGGTACAAATCCATTTCCTATTTTTCTGACAAGTTCTAACACAAAACGGTACGATGAAACTCAATTTGCCAAAATTGTTATATATGCACAATACAAGTAATATACAAATGGATATTCCACATTTTCAATCCCACCTGATGAAAATTTCAGCAGAATGTTTGTTTCACTTTTCGTATTATATCAAAATAATTTTTTTTTTGGGGGGTTGATGTAACCTTAGATTGAAACCAACCTTTCCAGAGTCCATCTTGATCTGTCCTCCAGCGACCCGGTATCCCTCAACAAGATGGATGCAGTAATCGATGGACGAACCAACGAGGATAGACAGTGATACAGCTTCTACGGCACCCATCTGCCAGCCTAACAGATAGAACATACTAACGACCACTAAGATCACACCTGAAAGAAAAGAGGTAGAAACTTATCATCATAATGTTATGTTTCTAGGGGGCGCAGGATTGAGAGGGACACAGCTTCTAGGGCCCCCATCTGCCAGCCTAACAGATAGAACATACTAACGACCACTAAGATCACACCTGAAAGAAAAGAGGTAGAAACTTATCATCATAATGTTATGTTTCTAGGGGGCGCAGGATTGAGAGGGACACAGCTTCTACAGCACCCATCTGCCAGCCTAACAGATAGGATATACCAACGACCACTAAGATCACACCTGAAAGAAAAGAGGTAGAATTTTATCATCATAATGTTATGTTTCTAGGGGGAGGAGGATTGAGAGGGACACAACTTCTACGGCCCCCATCTGCCAGTCTAACAGATAGAACATACTTACGACCACTAAGATCACACCTGAAAGAAAAGAGGTAGAATTTTATCATCATAAATTCATAATTTTATGTTTTTAGGGGGCGGAGGATTGACAGGGTCACAGCTTCAACATCCTCTATCTGTCATTCCAACAGATAGAACATACAACTAAGATGACACCTGGGTGCCCATTGCATAAAAGTTGCTATTATGGTAACTTTGCTATCCTATGGTTACCTCAATGAAATCCTTGATTTTGATTGGCTATTGAACCTTGTAACCATGGTAGTTACCATTGGATGGCAAAGTTACCACGATAGTAACTTTTATGCAATGGGTTCCCTGAAATAAAATAGGTTAGGAGAAGGTATTTGGAGAATATTTGCAGAATTTAATTCTCCAAATATGCCAGAGTCAGAGCAGAGGATCGTTTTTACGAAGATTGATGATTTATCCAGTCATACGGAAGTGCTTTATAAGTAATACAAGTACATCATAATGATGAAAATCTCACCCCCATCATACAAACATCTCAGATCGATGTCCAAAAGCGGTTCTGACTCATTGATAAGGAGTATACATGCTTGTGGAATGTAGTGCACATAGCTTCTTGAGAAGCTATTGCCATTTTGGTGACTGATTGTAAACATTTGTGTAACATATTGTGTCTATTGATCCCCTATTACACTATGATAATAAGCAATGTAATAAAGCATGATACAAAGCCAGTACAAATAGCTAAGAATTTCCCCTACTGAATTATTTCTATAAATGCCCTCTATGGCCACATCATACAAATAGAAATGATTGATCCAACCGACCACTTAGATCAAGCCAATCGATCACTATGATCGATCCAATCGATCACTTTGATCGATCCAATCGATCACTATGATCGATCCAATCGATCACTATGATCGATCCAATCGATCACTATGATCTATCCAATCGATCACTTTGATCGATCCAATCGATCACTTTGATCGATCCAATCGATCACTATGATCGATCCAATGGATCACTGTGATCGATCCAATCAATCACTGTGATCGATCCAATCGATCACTATGATCGATCCAATCGATCACTATGATCTATCCAATCGATCACTATGATCGATCCAATCGTAGGAGTAAACATGACTTGTCAAAACAATGATGGATATACAAGTATACGTCTTATTTAGAAAACAATTGAATTGTTGGCTTAATTTTAGTTGTGGTTGATCAGGGGGGTGTTTCACAAAGATTTAAGTATAAATTAAATCACACTTAAAGTCCACCCCAACAAAGAGTTGACTTGAAAAAAGGAGAAAAATCCAACAAGCAAAATGCCAAAAATTTCATCAAAATCGGATGTAAAATAAGTTATGACATTTTAAAGTTTTACTTAATTTCTCAAAAGAGTTATTTGCACATCCTGGTCAGTGTGCAAATTTGCAGACTTTTGATGTCACCCACTCACTATTTCTTTTGTATCTTATTATATGAAATATTCTCATTTTCTCCTCCTTGTCAAGTGAAGTTTATTTTCTCCCTGAACATGTGCAATTACCATTATTTTAACAGTTTATGGTTAACTTAAGTTAGATTTATTGACAAATCTGTAAAATTTGAGATATTGTATTATTTAAACAATAAAAAAAAAGAAATAGTGAGTGATGGACATAATCGACTCTCATTTGCATATCACAGAGTTGCGCATTGAACTGTTAATGTGAAAAATAAGCGAAATTTAAAAATGTCATAACTTTCTTATTTTACATCCGATTTCAATGAAATTTGCAGCGTTATGTTTGTGGATTTTTCTCTATCGATTCAAATCAACAATTTTCTGCGGTGGATTAGACCTTTGAATACAGACACGTATCTGAAAATCAACGCGCAATTTAATTGATCAATTCGCAGTAGTGCGCGTCCTCTTGGCATGATCTGACAGATGGGGTCAAGCCTTTTATAACGCATGCAACTAGGCATTTAAGTGCTACTCTAAGTTGACTCATTGCTCAGACATGTAAATAGTTTTTGTTGTTCTGCTCTGAAGCGCCTTGAGCATCTAATCAACATGGAAAGTGCGCTATATAAATCTCATGTATCATTATGTATCATACTTAAATCTTTGTGAAACGCCCCCTGATCACTTGCAACTGTTTGTGAAGACTGGTCCCAGGGCTACAGCATATGTCATAACTTCAAAAATGGTTCTGCATCTTCCATTACAAAGGGCAGCTTCAATCGAATAATAAAATCAATAAAAATATACAATGTATCCTTTACTGATTAGGGGGGGTCACCAAATTGAATCATACAAATATTCTGCATATACTCACCAGCTATTGTTAAGAATGCTATGAGTAGGATAGTTAAATGAGCGGTGAAGAGAGCCACAGCTATGACACAGACAACAAGAGAGAATGCTACACCGTATATAGCACTGGTTACACCTAAATACAGGAAGAAAATATGGAATAAATTATTATTATTTCATTTGGCATTTCAAAAAACACAAAAGAATACAAACAAATCAGAGACAATATCAATCAAAATTTTACATGATGGTTAATGGTAGGGAGAAAATATCAGTACAACGGACAATAGTGTAGACTTTCAAAAATTTGACACTTCCATTTTTTTATTACATAACCTTACTGCCAATGGTTTGGCAACTTTATCATCATGCAATGGTAGCTATGTAAATTTTTTTTATGTGAATATTTTACTCCTGTAATGATTTTGAGCATTTCCACCGAATCCCTTCTTTTTTTTACCAATTCATCGTTCAATTTTCATCAATAATACTCATTACCTTCTCTTACCAATTACCCATTTGTAATATATTTATGTATTTATTTGCTCAGGGACAGTATTTATAGATCACAGCTGTCCTCACAGCTGATTCTAATTCTAATGAAATGTCTTGATTTGAAATCTTTTGTCTATGTTTGTTTTCTGTTGCATTTTTATGATGAATTAAATAAATTTGAAATGAGTTGCATACTTGAACAATGTGGTCCCAGGACAATACCTAAGCCTCAGTAGTCAATGGGTGATTTCAAATCCGGTTTTGGCATTGGTGTTGGAATTTGGATTGCTTCCCCTAGCTCCAAAACCAATTCTGAGTTTGTAAAACTGATCCAGATCACATTATTGACACCTCAACAACTAGTGAGTGACTTTTCAGGACCATCTTCATTTTACATGTATGTTTGGTGTTATAATTGTGTAAAAACTGACCTAACACTGACACCAAAAGGTCAACACTGAACTTGAAATCACCCGACGGGTTCACCCCTTACCTATGATCTCCATGAAGACTTGCTCCCAGTAATCACACGTCTGGAAAGCGGACATTAAACCCGCTCTCTCATCCTCCGTCAGGTTCTCTTTCACTCTAACAATAGCCTTTTCCCACGCATTGTAGTCCTTGTAGGCCTCAAAGCTTGATTTGCCTTCATAAATTTTCTAAAGAAATGAAAAGCATATTTGGAAAGGAATAATGGAATTACATGCATTGTTAGGAATCCTGAAAGCTCTAATGCATGTATCCACTTATATGGTCTTCTTCGGGTGCCAATGCATGAGCTCATTTTACGACAAACACAATCACGAGATCTATACAAATATGAGTCCATTTTAGGATCTATACACACATGAGTTCACATTACGATCTATACAAATATGAGTTCATTTTAGGATCCATATAGACATCAAGTTCACTACTCTCTATACAAACTCGAGTTCAAACTACATTTTGTTCGTCTGGGGGCCTGTTGCAGAAAGAGTTGCAATCAATCGCAACTCTAAAAATCACGCGCAATTTCATTTTCATCGACCAATCAACAACGCGCATTTGGGACTTGCGCATGATTTTTAGACTTGCGATCGATTGCAACTCTTTCTGCAACAGGCCCCTGGGTGCGATAAAATCAGAGGCCTCGAAGAAAGAAGACAGATCATATAATGGTCAAGCGAAAATTTAAATCTTGAGAGAAGTTCTGATGTATTCTAGATAATCAATTTTTACATTATCTATTGTAATATTTTGCGAATAAAAAAGACAATCCTGCAAGGCCTCCCCCCGCCCACAGGCATTTTGGGACAGCAAAGTCAGTGTTACATTAGTTATAATTTCTTGAACAGAATGACAAAACTGAGGAGTCAAGACGATGAAGATGTTAAGAGGACATGGCATCTGGAAGTAGATGGCACAAGAGGCAAAGAAAGCCAGAGATTTACATGGAAAGATATGGTGAAGATGGAAAGAAGGAAGGTTGGTCTAAACGAGGAGGATGCTTAATACAGGGGAGAGAGCCAACATGATGTAGGCATCACCTTTTGTAAGAGAGAAAATGCTGACTAAAATAACTGATGATGAAACACGAAGTACATGTAGACAAAATGGTTGTAGACCTATTGGGAATTTACCAACGGAAGGAGTAAAAATGTCATGATGCTTACCGACTCGAAAGCCATGGCAAACCAGACTAGATCATGACCGATAATATGAGCCTTGGCATGTGACCTTTGACCTGCTATGAGCTTAGGTCGCGGGATGTCGTTGCACTCATCGGGCAGTTTCAAACCGTAGATCTGAAGCATGGTGAAGTACTGGGACGGGAAGCACTCGGCCCCACCATCCAGGACCAGGTCTCGGTTGTTTCCGATCATCTTGCAGATCTTACACAGCGCCCCCACAGTCTGAGCACGGAGAGGCGTGAAGTCCAGGTCATAAATGACAGTGCCCTTATGGTGGAAGGAAGCATATTGGAGTCGCAATAATCATATGAAATCATTTAACACTTCTCATTTTAGGGGGTTAAATGGTTTTCATGGGAAACCACCTCTTGTATCACACTGGAAGTTCTATCAACTTTTTAAGGGGGTGGGAGGAGCATCACATGCCATGCCATTTTATAGAAATGTGAATGAAATAATGCTTCTGATTAAAGGGAAAATTCATTTTACAATCCTAGAAAAATAAAACTTAGCAAATTAATGACACTTGCACACCATGTGGGAAAACAAGATTTCATGTGATACATGTACCTCAAACAATTTCGTAACAACTTTCGTTTACTGTGGGTTTTCTAAAATGTTCATTCAGTACTTTTTTTTACACAAACAGATTTCAGAATGGCCCTATCCCTATAACCCTTAGATGAAATAAAGCCAGGAGCATATGTTGTGTCACCCTTACCTTATCTTCATTGAGTACGTGGTGTGTCGTAACATTCGTCTTGTTGATACCCTCGATACCAAATACCAGGAAGACTGTAGCCATGTTGTCAAGTACAGGTCTGCTCGCGACACTGCCACACATGATGTTCGTGTCACAGGGGTCGTAACCTTTGCCCGGAGAGGAAGGATCGATATATACTTCATCATGATGTTCAGGTGTTGGTGGGATGATAGGTGGACCTGCCAAAATATGGTTGATATTTATTTCAATAGAGCATTTATTAATACTCTAAAATGTAATAAATATTTTAAAGTGCAGTTGGAATGGAGACCAGATTTCTTATTACGTATAATATTATCACTATTATTATAATCATTCAATCAGAAAAAAATGAATAGTATTGAAGCATGTCAGGAAATACTAGCAAGGAAAAGAAAAGCTGAAATTTAGTAAGGCTCTAATAGTAGCAAAACCTTGTAAATATACATTAAAATAAAGATAATGACAATAATAATCAGATGATGCTTGAAGGTTTGCATGGTAGCAATCGCCCTGGAAGGACTGAGATGAGAAAAGTGGATAGAATTGGAGGTGAGTTGGAAAGTGGAGGTTTCTCGCCTTTCAATTTCTATCTACTTTTCTTATCTCAGTCCTTCCAGAACTTTACACATGGTGTACCGAAAACCTCTTCCGCAAATGACAATAATATATAGCAATTTAGAGTATGCCTTCTATCGAGTTTCCTATTCAGAGACGCAGAGGGAATTATTACACCAAAGATAGAAATGAAGCATTTTATGCATATCAAAAAAAAAAGTTGGGAGTCTAGAACTGTGAATGGGTGATAAAAGATTGAGCCATCCAGAATGCTTTGATAAGGGGTATATTTGACAGAAGATGGGACTAAATTTGTAAAGAAAGCAAATGATAATATGATATTTCTCTGGCCGATCTATAAGACGCAGTTTAGATGCGGTGTCATGAAGCTGGGCCTGTAGTGGACATGCATGTGTACAGCAATATACATATACCAATAGTACAATATCATCGAGTGCATTACTATTACATGTATATGAACAAGCATGGAGCTAATAGCTCTATGGAACAAGGTACCAACAGAATTTAATGTAAGAGTGTGTACGGTAGTTATTATAATACCCAAATAAAATGTTGAATAATTATACAGGATTTGTATAGCACACGTATCTACCTTGGTAGGTGCTCAAGGCGCTCCTATATTACCCCAGCTCAGCTAGTCTACTAATCTCGGTGCGCATAGCTTTTTGAGGAATTACTTAACATCAGTACCCCTTTACCTCACCTGGATTGAGTGCAGCACAATGTGAGCAAATGTATTGCTGAAGGAAAACACGCGATGGCTTGGAATTGAACCCACGTCCTTCAGATTGATAGACGAGAGTCTTAACCACTAGACGACCACGCCCCCAATTATATGTCTTTTAAAAAGGTGGTATATGGATTCTTTTTGTTTGACAAACCATCCTCATTTCAATAGCACTAGTCATTAGTATTATTATATCATTTCTTGTATTAAAACTGAATTAAATAACAAGTCATGTGATACATGTCAGCCAATCATATGATCCATACATGTATCAGTATTTTATAACATAATACAGTTACCCACCCCCCCATACCATAAAAGTGGAAGTCTTCTATGATCACAGAAAGTACTTTTCACCCCTATCCCTATATCAAATAGCAAAGTGAAGATGATTGACAAAAAAAAAAGGCTCAAGTGCTACGTCATGGAAAATAAAACTTTTAAAATCTGAATTTTTTAAAACGTGACAATTTGGCAATATAAATAAAGGGGGAAAACCACAGCTTTACAGACATTAAATCAAAATCAAAGATAAATATTTGCAAAGGTGCACTTGGAATCTTTTCATGACAATGGTTATCATTGATGCATGGCGTTGAAATGTCAACATCAGCAAATCTCTAGAAATAAAAGACAATAATAATACTTCATGCGTATCAAAGCATACCATGGTTGAATTAATATCCAGAGTAGCTGAAAATAGTACAATGCTCATCGTTTCACATGAAATATGCTTTTTAAATGATCTTTATTGCCAAGGATGAAATAAACACAAGGCAGCTTGCAAAAAAGATAATAAAAGCTAATTAAAGCAAATATTCCAAAAAATATTATATTACATCAGATGATAGACTCTGAACTGTGGAATTGAATGCAAACATATCATCTCTGAGTATTTAAAATCTTATAACTCAAACTTAAAACAATTAATACAGGGTTCCCAGCTTTTCAAGAAAACAAATTTCCCTGATTTTTTCCTGATGAAGGTTAAAAAATCCCTGATAATCAAAGATTTTGATGTTTTCTATTAAAGTTTTTGCAGTGAATTTCATGAAAAAAAACACACTATAAAAAGCACCATAACCAGTCATTCAATGGATTTTGTTTTGATATGCAACAAAATATAACAAGAGTGTGACTGACTACCATGCCTTCGACATTTGGGCCGATCAAAATTCCCTCATTTGATCTATTTTTTTTATTGAATTCCCTTATTTTTCCCTGACTGGAAAATAGTAAAATAATTTTCCCTGATTTCCCTGATGGGCTGGGAACACTCATTTCAGGCCAGCTAAAATAGAAGCTGTGATTTTTCAAAAATATGGCAATAGTGGCAACCTCATATTGCTGAAACTTTTTCAAGGCAAAGACAGATTGCTAAAATCAAGCTCCTTCAAGCATTTCATTGTTTAACTTTGTGTTCCATAGCTTGAACCTCCCATTATTTATTATACTTAGGTTTGAAAGATATTGGTCAAATATGGGAGGGGGGAGGGAATGTATTTTACACAGGATTGTACAGAAACATTATCAAAAGTCAGGTTAATTGAAATAATAAAATTTGGTCATCATTGAGATTCCTCTAAATGATAGGCTGAGATACAGTTATGAAGGGTCTGGTGGTAGATAGAGCACTTGTATAATGGGGAGTGGCTACCTTGTGTACAATGCGTTAAGGCCTGGTCACACCGCCCGAGCTTTGTTGGAGCGGTCGTGGAGCGGTAGGGAGAGAGGATCAAATGTCGCTCACAAAATTGGGGAAATAATCGAGAAAAAAAAAAATCAAAATCGAAAATGGTGAACGATAGCGAGCGGTGATGATTTTTTTCTCTCCGCTCCACGACCGCTCCAACAACGCTCGGGCATTGTGACCAGGCCTTTAAATGAAGGGGAAAATAGAAGCAGGAAATCAAATGAACTACAAGCTAAGGTGCAAACAATGAAACAAACAAATAAATAAAACAAATCCAAAGCAAATACATGCATCTCCTGACCTCAGACAGGAATTTATGTGTGATAATGGAAACACTGACATTGCGTATGCTAAAAAAATCATATGAAAATGTATTTCGGAGGAGTTAAATATATGATGATGGATAAATATAGCAAGCAATTAAAACTCTAACATAACTTTAATCCATAATAACATGTACAGAGAAAGTTTCACATAAAAATGTACATGGACGAGATTTCTAAGCTTTGATGATAAATGATTGATGTTAAGCTACATTTTAAAAAACTCAAATAAAATGATTTTCTCGTCGGTCACTTCACTTGCTTGATAGTTTGTTACACGTAGTCAGTAATCAACTATTACAGGGGATGCACATTAGAAAAGTTCATATCAAATGCAGGAGATTAGTTGCATGAGTGAAATGAAGCTATCAAAACTGTAAAATAAACATTCACATGCTCATAAAAAAAATTCATAAAAAAATATCCCAAGTATTTCTCAGAAAGAAAACAGCAACCAAATAGACACTTCAATAATATCATCATCCCATTGTATCGTGTATTGTTGGCTAGAATGACAATAATGTTAAGTGAAGTTTGAAACAACTTTGTGACTTCATGCACCAACAGATACATTATCCCCCCCCCCCAAAAAAAAAAAAGGAAGAAGAATAAATCAAGATAAAAAAATAATAAATAAATTTTGATGCATAATAATAAATTTCCCAAATAAAGCAGTGCTTCATCTGCTCTTTATTTGTGAAGAATAGTGCACTTTATAGCTTTTAAACATTAAACTTTGGCCCACAGTCAGTTGAAGTTTGTGATTATGTCTTCATCAGCTAAGCTTCAGCTCGTTCAAGCTGAAGGCCTAAATGTCACTGGTGCCCATTTTGAAAGAACATATTTAAAGTGTGCATTCCACAATTTACCCATGATATTGCAAATCTTTCCGCCCTGCTCCATACAGCAAATAAGACCAAAAATATGTCACAAAAAACTTAAAGAACAATCTTATAGGAGAAATGAAAATAGATAAAATGCTGGCCACTGCACACAAGCAAGTAAGCAGGAATCAAGTTTCTAACAATGTAGCAATAACTAACAGCTAGCTCTGGAAGATTGTATTGTCTGCACTTTACATATTATCAGGTTATTCTACAAATAATCCATTCCAAGATTTTGGTGTTCAATTTCTTTCTATTTATGCAATGCACTATTCTTTCAGAAAACAACTAATCCTTTGTTAGCTAGCAAAAAATGCACTTTTCTCCTAATATGAACTGCTAAAAACAGGTCTATGATGGGTCAACTGGATGTAGTTACATTAGAATTACACATACACATGAAAGAGGGTAGCTCAAGACTAGTTTCTCTACTGTTTACACAACCAAGAACTTCTACAATTGAAAATGTTGGTTGCTGTTTCTTCTGAGCTGAACATCCCATAAAATTACAAACCATCGCAAACTCCCTTCTTGGCCACTGTCACTTCCCGCTTATCCATGCACCCGTAAGACCGCATCTGACATTCGCTGGCGTACGTCTCCCCGTCCGACCCGCACACAGGATCGATCGTTAACTGGTTGCAATCTGTCTTGCAGACGCAGCGAGGTCTTCCCTTCAGTTCGTTAGATTCTTGGCAGATGGAGCCATACTTACAGACAAGATTAACATCCTGGCACGTAAGCCCTGATATAAGCCAGACATGAAAAATTCTCCCTATAATATTTTTTATCTTTCTCATTTAACAGTAGCACCAGTTTCATAAAGCTGTTTTAAAGTCATACACTAACAAATAGCAGATTAATTCCCAAATGTTAGTAAAAAACTGTAAATAGGTTAACAAATGATGACTGTACAAGCGTACATGTATTTCAATAATAATGGGCTTTAATGATAAAAATGTTAATCAACATTTGCATATATTTCAATTTTTTGAAAACAAATTCCTTTTTAACATTAAAATGTTAATCAACAGTTGCATGTTCTAATTTCAATTGATCCTATAGAGTACTGATAAACACAAATGGCTTGCAATAATCTAAATCCTCATTTGGCTGTGCGTAATATTACAAAAAGCGTTATCAAAACTTGGGGTCATATTACCAGGTTAATCTGAAGGTATTTTTCTAATTCACAAAGACAAAATGATGGACAAAAATGAACAACAAAAAATGGGGGAAGTTAAAGCAGGCATAGGTCAGATTAACATGAACACAAATTCATCAAAAGATATATATTAATTTGCAACAGGCCATTTTCATACTGTAACGTGAATATAATGAAATACTTTTATGTATTAGATGAGAGAGACAACTAATGAAAAGGTTGCATTTTACATTTCAACAGTCAGAAATGTGCTATGATAGATCAGACATGAATTAAAATACATTTGCAATTCACAAAAAGAAGTATCAAAGTATTTTGAATACATCATAAAAATGACCTCTTGCATGTCAGCTTTAGTCAACATTTTTTAGCACACACAGATTGAGAAAGCGCATACTCCAAGAACTGTTGTATTTTCAAAGCTAGCTTTACAACAGGATGATTTGTAGAAACTGCTCACCGTTTCCTTTTCTGATATCACTATGCAAGTATTAAAAAGACTACACTAAAACATTATTTCGGTTTTCTCACAGCTTTTGGTAATCTTTCAAGTTCACCAAGTTACTGTCAAGATTAAGATATATCCATCTGGAACTCACCTTTAGGTGGCGGAGTTGGAGAGCTCTCAGATGGTTTGCTAGTGGTAGGAGGGGTCTGATGTCCAGGGGGTCCAACGACTGTTACATCAGTCCCTGCTCCACCCCCTTCCCCACCCCCTCCATCGCCCCCTCCAGCAACCGTCGGTATCTGTGGCTCTGACGGAGGCCAGAGAGTGGTCTCTGGCCGATGGGTGGGCAGGACTGGATTAGGGGTCAGCATCCCAGGGAGGACCTTTGGAACATTTGGGACAGGTACCACGGGGTGTAAGTCACCCTGGTCGAACCCAGAGCACTCGGTACAGCGGATATCCTTGCCACTAAAGTTGTAGGCGAGGTCCAGAAGCCGCTGGAGGTTGGTGTCGGGTTGGTAGAGCGCTGGGGGACGGCTGGCGGGCTGGAGGCGGGATACCAGGACAATGGTGATGCAAAATATGATGCAGAATATCCCTGTGAAAGAGAAATAAATGACCATTTAGCAATATAGTGAACAGATTTTATCAGACTGTGGACACTTGTATAACTTACAATTTTTCTTACAGGGATAACTTACAGGGATAATGGCTAAAATGACAAACATGGCAAATATTTCAAATAAACACCAAATTTTTTATAACAGAAGCAAGGTTAGAATTCATACATTACCCTCCAGACTCTTGACATCTTTATGTACAAGATACATTGCAGCTCAATAGGTTTTTTTTTCGGGGGGTATCATCAGTATCCCATTTCATAAGGCTTGTTATAGTAACAAATGCACAATTTCTAATTCACTACCAGCCAATCAGATTGATGGATTTCAGTAGCTTTTAACTGTTATTTCAAATTTGATATGATAACAAGTTTTATCAAACAAACCTTTTGTTTGGTGCTAGAAGGCAAAACATTATTAAGGGTTTATCTTACTCTGCTACTGAGCTTGGTAAAGTCTACAGCGTATACTGTATACCTAATTGTATTCTGTGTGATTCACATTTTGCGTTTTGCTTTGAGGCAGAAAATCAACGAAAGTTTATTTTCTCACTTTCATTGCATTCTCTCTCACTTTATAGTACAGATACAAAAACACACATCAGGTAATTGATATTTCATGGTAAATTAGACTGCTAAATTCTCAAAAATACTTCCACCACGTACCAATCAGAGCATACAGAATCTTATTATATGGATATGTAGGACACTGATTCAAAATCATTGCTCTCTACTATCAATTTAATCAAAAAAGAAATTCATTTGTGCTTTTTTTAACATCCAAATCAATCGTAATCATAATTTCTCACCAATGACAACCCATCTGGCCTTCATGACTGGTTTAGCAATGAATCTATGAAGCGCCCTCTGGAGGGCAGCAGTCAAACTAGCTGATTCTTTGGTTTCCGTGGAGGATGCAGGACCAGGGACAGGTCTTATTTCTAGCAGAGGAACATCATCTTCATCATCGGTCAACAATCCTGGATCAAGTAAAAAGACACAAAGAAAGGCAAAGATTTAACCCTACATGTAGGCAGACTGGCAGAGGTATATTGGAAGTTCATATGGCCGGAGTGGGGGCTCCCAGGCCCCGCTTGAGATCTCGGCCATCGACCGCGCGATCACGCCGAAAATTGGCACACGGGTTGTCTGGGACAAATGGCTATTAAGTGATTACTCGGTATGCTCATTTATTTTCATTTTTTTTACCTTTTATTTTTCATTGTTTTTTCAATGTAATTAGTTGGACCAGCAAAACTAAAAATAATCATACATTTACGATTTTTGGTTGAAAACACAATTTGCATTGACTTTGTACACAAAATCACGTGTTTGAGCAATTTTTGGTCTGGCATGCAGTTACATAATGTTGCGTAATTTCGGAACCACATACCCGGGTGATGCAAAATTGGACTCAAAAGTTGCGGAAGACTAGAAGGTAAAAAGTAAGTGAGCGGGGCGGTTTAAAAAATTTGCGAGCGAAAATATTGTTCGTATCATTGAGGGGGGAGGGCCTCCAAGGCCTCCCCACCCCCCGACTCAGATAGGGTTAAAACAGGATCAGCTCTAATACAATGACTACCAGTGATGGCCTGATTTTACCATTTTGAAGGGGATACAGAGCATTTTGTTTCCTCAGACCAAGAGCCAGGATCTGGCTAAGAAACTTGGTCAAATGACAACAAGCCAGAAAAAGAATACCCATTGATCTTGTTGAAATAATCATCAATTAAGACTGACTTAGTCATCATCACCATTATCATCATAACTGTATTCATCATCATTACCAACATACATGTAATTGCATTCATTGTCACCGTCATCTTCATCATCATCATCTTTACCATCATCACTAACATCATGATCATCACCACGATCATCACTTCAACTACTATCACCCTAATCTTATCATCATCCTCGCCATCATCAACATAATCATCGCCATCAGGTAATTTGCCAAACATTACCATTAGCAGAACAAGCCAAAGACACTCACCCTGTTCCTCCGTCTCATCCTCCAGGTCCAACAGAGGTATATCGCTGTCATCCAGGACATGGTTTTCTGGGACCTCAGTCATTCCCTGATGACACGGTTCCTGGACCAGTGGTGGCCTGGCCTCACTCTGGTTCTCGTACTGGGCCAGGACCCTGTAGAGACTGGCATCTCGCCGATGACTTGGGCTAGCACTTTTCCTGTTCTTGAATTTCTGCATGCTGTACAGAAAGCAAATTAATGACCGCTCAACAAATTTTTCCATAATATTCATGAAATCATGAACAATCATGAAATGGGTTGAAATTTAGTTTAATTCTTCACATCAAACCACAAGTCTACCTCTATGACTGAAGTAAGCAACTACAAAAAGGAGAACAAAGATAGTGAACAAATTTGTACTAAAGCCAGAGGAGTGACACCAGAATGCAACTATTTTCCAGTGGAGTGCATCCCCGAGGAAGATAGTTGCATTCGCATCATTGATGATACCATAGTTTCCCCAAACCTCCCAAGGTCCAAATTTTTCTTTTTTTCTTTTGCTTTATTTCTATTGTCACTGTTAAATGCAACAGCCAGAAAATATGATCATGATGATGGAATGAAGAATTACATGGAATCCAAGCCCTCGCCTTGCCAAATAAGAGTACGTGATAATCAAGTTTATATATGCAAGGGCCTGTAATCAGGTACAGCACCTCATATTGTGCACAGTGGACATCAACATTTAGAACAATTTTCTCTCTCGTATCATATTCCATTTGTGATTGCTAGCATTAAAGATACCATAAAGGGAAACAGCAAAAGTCTCCTAAGGAGACACTCTACATGGATTAACAAATGTAGAGCTGCCAACCTGTACAAGAACATTTCAGTATTTAAAAGCTGATTTGGTGAGGAAATCAGTATTTGAAAGAAATACCATAGGACAACACATGAAACTGAAACTTTAAAATAAGTATTTTGCATGAAATCATTGGTGTTCTTCTCATTTTTCAGTACTAAATACTGAAAATCAGTACTAGTTGGCAGCTCTGCAAATAGGCAATGACTTTAAAAGATAATAAAGGTCCCAGTGCTTACACAGAGAGTTCACAGTTGAGAGCACGACACCAGATGTTGAGAGCCGACGGCATGATCATGACCACCATCAACCAACAGAAGATGACAAGTAACATCATAAACAAACCAAAATCATAAATAGCTGGAATCTGTTTGTAAAAAAATAGAATCAGAACATCTGTTTTAATCATCACAAGCATACATGTACAATGTACATTTCTACAAGTAATGCATAGAGCATTTTCATGTATTGATTTAAGGTAAAAAGAACCATAATAGATTAAATGCCTTGCTCTAGGGCACAAAGTACCATGCCAGGATTCAAAACCCAGACTTTCAAGTGTGTAGTTCGGCATCTTAGTCCACTTGGCCACGGCACCTCCATGTTGACAATGTGGTGATACATATTGACAAATACTTTGGCTTTGATGTCTGTTGCTAACTGAGGCGGCCATGGTATGCACATGTCCCACTCCGTAAATAGGCGTTTATGCGGATATGTTGGGACAACATAAGAAAAAGATTGAGGGGGTGGGGAGGGGCTGAGATAGAGCCTCTTTTGTGGGAGTGTCATGCCTAATGTCTAATGCTACACTCATGCTGGTGAAACCAACTCCAGACCAATAATAATTAGCACTGACAAGATATCAGTCGCTCCTGAGTCGGTTTCGTTTAATGTAACGGTAGCAAAAGACTTTGGCATGTCTGACTGTCATACACATACCTGGGAGGCCATATTGGCTCCAAATGCCCCTGCCGTTGTGATGGAAGTAAAGAAAGTGGCACCCCCCGCTGTGGTAATGGTATGAGCCATTCTGAGGGCGGGGTCTTTGATGGAGTCAGCTTGACGGAAAGTGTTCACAAACACAAAAACATCATCGACACCTGAGAGAGAATTTGAAAAAAATGACAGAAAATAGCAAAATGATAGTACTCAATAATAAACCATAAGATGGCACAAAATTTGAGTTAAGTATAGAGAGAGGAAAAATCATGTAAAAGTATAACAATTTTGTTAAAAAATGGAAAAAACAAAATAAAAAATTAAGAATATTTTGTATTATATTAAAAACAGTGACACGCAAATATGAACAGAATGCAAATAAGTGAATGATTGGCAATATAATTTCACTTTTCTTCTGTATTTTACTGTACAAATATGTATCAGTCAAGCAAATATGTATCGGTAAACCTTGTATATGTATCGGTAAACCTTGTATATTCTGTTTTTTATTATTAATTGCTGCTTTTAATTAGGAAACTAAATAGAGAACTAATTAGGGAACTAATTAACTCATGACAGGAAATAATTAACCCTTCTAAACTTTTTTTAATTTGTAGAACAGAGAATAGTACTTCATTTAATAATTTCAAACTTTGATGGTTTTCCTGTAATTTACATGTACATGTACTAGCCATCTTTTATCTTAAAATATAAAAGGTTTTTATAATTGTTGTAGGTTTGAAACAATCTGTTACATTTTTACCTCTAAAAATAAGCAATACACATTCAAAATAGCAAACTTTATATGCATTGCACTTTACAATAAGCGCCGTGGTGTAGCAGTTCTGACTCTCGCCTTGTAATCAGAGGGTCGTGTGTTCGAATCACACCATGGCCTAGCGCCCTTTGGCAAGGCGTCAATCCACACTTTGCCAGTCTCACCCAGGTGCTATTTGGGTACCGGTAGGAAACAACCGTCATTTGAGGTTGGTTTAGCAAGTTTGCACCTAAGAGGCTTCTTGGAATTCTATGAATCCAGTGACCGGGTAATAATAATTGTGAAGCGCTTTGAACAGTCATAGATTGATAAAGCACTATATAAATGCCAATTGTTATTATTACAATACAAGCAAGTGACTTAATTGTATGCTAAATTTTCCAAAGTTATACCAACTTAACAAAAATGTGGTCGTATTTTTCTTACAAATAATATTACACAATGCGTATCAAAAAAAGTTTACACTTAGAAAAATCCTTTAAAATTATATATTTGTAATATCCTGAAGATTTTTCCACATTTTGACATTGGTACAGATCCAATTAAGTAAATGACGATATAACTGTCGGAAAAAATATTTCTGCTTGAGTGAGCACCACTTACTTTTGAAAAGTTTGTTTAAAATGATTTGCGCAGAACTTTGAAATGGTCATGCGAATAAAAGTAGATCTTAATCATGAAGAACATGCAGAATTTAGCTAGTAAAATTGATTGGAAGATATCTTTTACATTCTTTAACTTGTTTAACTTGCATTGCGCCCCAACCCACTCCCCCAACATACCGAGGCCATCATGACAACATTTGCTTTACACTGAGCCGTGATTTACATGGAATGGCTTAGGCTTCATTTTCATTTTGTTTCATTGTCAAGCTTGGGAAAAGTGTGGAGAAACAAGTATTAAATAAAAAATGAAATGTAAACCCACTTTAAATGATACAAACTTAGTGAAAAATGCTGTTCAGATTCTGTTATGTCCTCTGATCCAGCTGGCACAAAAAAGGGTGAAGGTTGTGCTTATACTAAGTGCTGAAATTTCAATTTGGGGGGCAAAATTGTTACAAAATACTCGAATGAATCCGTTTTTATTTCAATTTACTAAAAGTGCAAGGGAAATGGATTAGAAATGTTTCGCAGGGTAAGTTTGATTTCGCCCTTTCCCCTTTAAACAGCGTGAAAACAAGCATTTCTGCGCAAACAGATTTCTGCGAGCTTTACAAAAATGGACAGTGCTCACTCCAGTGTAACATTCTGTCAAAATTTTTACTTTCATAAGATATATGAGACCCAAACCCAAGATTATATGTGAAAAAATTCCCAGGCCTTTTTCAAAGTCTAAACTTTTTTGGATACGCACTGTATATTAGTATTTTCGAAAAATGTATTTCATTTCTTTTAAATAACCTAGTAAAAACCTGTGCCATTCTAAGCCACATACATATACTCCCATATAAAACTTTCACCCCACTCTCTTTTCTACAATTACATTCAAAAGTAGTTCAAGGAGATTTGACCATGACAAACCAAACTTTGCTGGCCTCTATAAATTTTTGGACTCACATTTCCTTTTCTCAGTGGTTGCAATTATACTAATTTGAGAGATATTCAATATTTTATGGTAAATGAATGAATGAAATATTTAATGACATACCAGCACATCATATCAAATAGGAAAAACCGAGGGTAACTAGAGCAAGTAAATTTAATGAGTTTTGTTGTGGTGGTGATGGGGGGGGGGCATTAATGAGGACATTATTTATAAAAAGGATCCTATCTTTATGTGGATAAAAATGCAACATGCTGAAAGCAACTTTAATTAAAAGTGCAAAATGACCCAAATATTTGACTTTTTCATTTCTATTTTTATTACTATCATGGTCAACTTGTCTTGTAATAGCATATAAAGCAATTTTGTAAAGTTCAGCGGACACAACAAACATGCATGAAATAAAAGAAAAAACAATTTTGCACAAATTAAAAGGCACTTTTTAAAACACTTTCCTAAACTAAAGTATTTATCTATAACTATATGATGGCATTCTACTACTGTGCAAATTATACATACATGTAATTAATAATATGGTCAAGTTTTGGGTGATACACATCTAACTCTGCAATAATTCGAAATCTTGATCTGGATATCTGGGCAAACCAGAAGACCAGGTTAATGTATGTATCAAGGATGAACCACTCTTAAAATGAGGTTATTGCTATCCTCAAGTTTCCTTCATGCTCATCCTGGGGGTCTGTCTCATAACGACTTACATGTACAACTATGGTCACTTTATCATTTTAACTACAATGGAACCTTGATTGGAAATCCGCCCCCCGTCCCTCTTCAGGGACGGGGGGGGGGGGGGATCTGCCCATATGCCCCCCCCCTTGAGAGGTGTGTCAAAATAACCAAGCTCTCTTAGGGTTAGTGACTTTTTAATGAACATCAAGCATATATAAAAATGCTACATTACACATTATAAAAGTGCTAAAAATATATATATGGAGAGCTATGAGCATGATTACGAAGGCACTTGTATAACTCTGCAATAATTTGAATCCTGATCTGGATATAAAAAAAATGTGTGCGGGCAAACCGGAATCAGAAGACCAGGTTAATGTACATTAATAATATTTGTATCAAGGATGTACCACTCTTAAAATGAAGTCATTGCCATCCTAAAGTTTCCTTCATGCACATCCTGGGGGCCTGTCTCGTAACGACTTCATACAATTATGGTCACTTTATCATTTTAACTACAATGGAAACCTTGATTAGGAATCTGCCCCCTCCCCTCTCCAGGGGTGGCCAGGGGGGGGGGAAATCTGCCCTTCTGCCCCCCTCCCCCCTTGAGAGATGTGTCAAAATAACCCAGCTCTCTTAGGGTTAAAGAAGCTTTAATGAACATCAAGCATTTAAAAATGCTAGATTACACATTATAAAAGTGCTAAAAATATATGGAGACCTATGAGCATGATTACGAAGGCACTAATAATGTATTAGACACAATAAAAGCATGATATTTAACGCAAATCTTTATTACTATTTTACTATTTCCTGGAAAAAAAGACAAGGTTCTTTAACCTACATGTAATGGGGGCTTGATGCTTTTTTTTACATTTACTCGCCAATGTGACCTCATTAACATGACGTATCAACTTTCTTTATCCTCTCAGTAATAATAATAATAGTCTGGATTTTCCAGTCCTTTTAAATTATTAAAGTTGAAACATTTCTGCACAAATTAAATGGAACTTTTGAAAAAAAATATTTTAATAGGAATGAATGCTAATCAGTGGTTCATTTCATAATTGATTTGATTTTCTGCTAGGTCCTGCTACCATGATGATTAGCAAAGTTATTTGTAATAATATTTATTATAGCGCACCCAAGATTATACTAGTGATTCTCAGGGAACATCATCTCTAACAAAACAGTGCATTTAAAGAAATGATTATCTTAGTAATGTACGATATTGTTTTGATGCAAGAAACTTTTATAACCAAGAACCTTGAACCAATATTATATACAGAAAGTAAATGTTCAATATTTTTTAACAATGGTACCAACCATTCAAAGGGTGTTTTAATTGGAATAAAGGATGGTTTACCTACATGTATAGATATCATAGAATGTATTAGACAACCCGGTGGTCGTGTGATCGGTATTCGATTATCTTACAGCAATAAGTTTTATTTTATTGTAAATGTTTATGCTCCGACAAAATCATCGGAAAAGTCTATTTTTTTCAGAGGTTTACTTTCATGGCTTAAAGCACACATACATAAAGAAGATTTGTTATTATTGGGTGGAGACTGGAATTCAGTTCAAAGTTCATGTATGGACACCCAAGGAATTAGTTATGCATATAAACCTAATGACCTGTTGCAAAATATATGTAAAAAGTTGAACTTAGTAGACATCTGGAGAAAATGTCACCCTTCACTCAAACAATTTACTTGGCGGCAATACTTACTTGGTTATTATTCCCGATTAGACTATTGGTTAATTTCATATGATTTATGTTCATTTGTACATTCCGCAGATATAAGACCCATTCTGAAATGTGATCACAATGCTGTGTCCTTAAAACTTACAATTTCATCTTTAGTCAAGGGTAAGGGTGTATGGAAATTTAAAAACTCACTTCTTAGAGACGACATATTTAAACAAACAATCAGAAATATCATAAAGAAAGTAAAACTAGAATATAAAAACTATAATGATCAAATGTTATGGGATTTATGCAAGATTAAGATCAAAGAATATTCAATAAAATACTCAAAGACAATACAGAATGAAAGAAACCAAATATATCATATTTTGCAAAGTAAACTTGAAATCCTTTCGAAAGCAAATGATGCTCACCCGAGTGACAGTAATCTTACTGAACTTAACGATGTTACTAAGCAGATTGATAAATTAATTGAAGATAAATGTAAAGGTGCCTTTGTGAGATCCCGTGAAAAATGGATGGAAGAAGGCGAAAAATCATCAAAATATTTTCCCAACTTGGAAAAAAGGAATGGTATAAAGAAACATCTAGACTTTTTGAAACGGTAAAAAGATGTCATTTTTGATGAAGAAGCCATTTTAAAAGAAATCTATGAATACTATCAAAATCTATATTCAAATAAGAATAATGTTCTTAAAACAGAAATATATGATTATCTCAATGATGTTGAGTTTACTACCCTGTCGGAAGAAGAAGCTGACCTTTGCGAAGGTTTACTTACGGAATCCGAATGTTACAAAGCACTGAAGTCAATGAAAGGTAATAAAACTCCAGGTAGTGACGGACTATCAGCAGAGTTTTATCAATGTTTTTGGCAAGATATAAAATATATGGTTATCAATAGTTTGAATGAAGGCTACATAAAGAATAAGTTGTCAGAATCTCAAAAGCAAGGTATTTTAATATTGTTATATAAAAAAGGTGATAGAGGTTTACTTGACAATTGGCGTCCTATATCACTTCTAAACATCGATTACAAAATTGCAGCCAAAGTCATTTGTTCACGTCTTCAGCGTGTTATCGATAAAATAATTTCTATGGATCAAACTGGTTATCTCAAATTGCGTTCAGCTTCAGAAAATGTTCGTTTAGTTGAAGATGTAATTGATCTTTGTTCGCACCTAAATCTTCCAGGTTATTTCATTTTTTTAGATTTCAAAAAAGCTTTTGATAATGTTAACCATCAATTTTTATTTCAGTTATTACACAAATTAAAATTCAAGGATTCATTTATTAATTGGATTAAAGTTTTGTATAATGATGCTTCCGGAAGAGTGATTAATAACGGTTGGATGTCACAAAATTTCAAAATACAACAGGGTGTAAGACAAGGCTGTCCACTCTCAGCCTCACTGTTTTTATTAATTGCCGATGTTATGGCAAGAAAAATAAAACAAAACGATAATATTGAAGGAATAATTATTCCAGGAGAAAATGGAACCCAGTGTTCAGAAAAAGAAATAAAAATATCACAGTTAGCTGATGATGCAGCAATTTTTGTGAGTTCTGTTAATTCTGGTAATATTGCGATAGAAGATATAAGGCAATTTGGAGAAATTGCAGGCCCTAAACTTAATTTAACAAAAACTCATGCAATGTCCATCTTCCCTCAAGATGAAACCTTAAGAGATATACAATGGACAAATGATCCAGTGAAATACCTTGGAATTTTTGTAGGTACAGATAAACGTAAAAAAGAAAGAATGAATTGGGATACAAAGTTAGTTAAAATTCAATCTATAATGAACATCTGGAAAATGAGAAATTTAACTATATATGGCAAAATAGTAATACTTAAATCTTTGATAATATCACAAATTGTTTACCCTGCAACTGTAATACACGTACCAAACAACCTGGTACGTGAATTAGAGAAAATGATGTATACGTTTATTTGGTGCTCGAAAAAAGAAGATAAAACGAAATGTTTGTATTAATTCATTTCATAAAGGAGGATTAGATATGATAGACTTAAATTCAAAATTATCTTCATTAAAACTTTCGTGGATTTCAAAATATTTAAAATACAATGATCAACCATGGATGTACTTGTTTAAATTTTGGATAGCAAAGATAGGACCAATGCCCTTGTGTCTTCGTTTCAATTGTTCAAAAAAAGATATGTTAATTGTATGTATGAAAAAGCAAATTCCATCCTTTTATACAGATCTATTGTGTTCATGGTATGACATACGTTTTACTGACTATCATAATATTAATAGTATAAAACACAAAATTTTATGGTATAACAGTCATATAAATTTGAAAGAAACCTTTTATATTTCAAAAGGTGGTTCGACCACAATATATTTTATGTTCACCAATTATTACGTAATCATGCCTGGAAACCTTCCGAAGAAATTTTTGAAACAGTAGCATGTAAATCTCTTTTAGTTGAATTTGAATATTCAAAGCTAAAAAGAGCTGTCCCAGCTGAATGGACTGACAAATGTGACACCTTATCTCTAAAGCTTCCAGAAGATCTTTTTGAAATTAGGGGAGGAGATATTGTAAATTTAAAGAATATGAAATCAAAAGATTTTTATGATTTACTCATAACCCCCAAAAAGTCCGATCCACATATTATACAATACTGGCAATCCAAATTAGGATTACCAGTAAACTTTGAATGGCAAAATGTTTTTAATTTCAAACTTCAGTGTTTAAAGTATAACAAGATTCAGCAATACAACTTGAAAATGCTTCATAATTTATTACCCTTTAAATTCAATTTATGTCGCTGGAAATTAGCTAATGACACATCTTGTATGTTCTGTGAAGCAGACGAAACTTTTGTTCATATTATGTTAGAATGTAACCCTGTTGCTGATTTTTGGAAAAAGATAAAGAACTCTCTGCAATTTATGTTTAAAATCACAATTCCTATTGACGAAATGACGTTGTTCATTGGATACAAAATTCACGATCGCAAGTTTACTTTAGTTAATTTGTTTATGATATTTGCACAGTATGCAATATACAAATCATATGTCTTGTATAAAATGCAAGGAAGAGCTTTTAATACATATTCAATTTGGTATGAGTTCAAGAAAGAGATACTTTTTTATGTAAAATGGAGATTTAAATCCAATGTTCATTTAATTGAAATGTTCGAAGAGCTTTAACCTTACAAATTTCATTTCTATTACAAGTTAGCTTATTTAAACAGTTGATGTCTATTACATGTACATGTTTAGATGCAACTTGTTGTGTAACTCTATACGCTCTGTGTTACGAAAGAAATTGTTAAAATGAGAAAGGAATATGAAGAATAAAGTACCTCTGAAAGAGGAAAAGAAAAAAAATCTTAGTAATGTATCCACTCCTTGGTGAGGATTCATTGAGGCAATTACTAAAGTACATAGATTCAGTGTTAAAAGTAACAAAATTTATCATCAATTGCAAATTATATCAATTGAAAATTTGCACAAAAAATATTTTCATGTAATGTGGAACTCTATTAATCTCAAATAGTTTTGGATGTTTTAGTTATTTTCTATCAGTCAAATGGTTCTAATAAAATCAATAAATGCGTTGGCAGAAACGGAAGGAACTGGTGAGTCTGTCCATGCCAACTACGCACTAATCTTGGACTTACCAATTCCGATTATCACAAAGACAGAGACAACATTGAGGAGACCAAGTGCTTCAATCCCGAAGAAGACATGGTAGCAAAAATAGGCCAGGCAGAAACTGAAGACGATACTCAGAAGACCGCAGATCGTAAGCCAGAGCGAGAAGGACGTAAAGACGAAGAGGAGAACAAAGATTGCGATGAAGGTCGGGATGGAGAGAAGGACATCGTGGTAGATGGTCATGGATACCTCCTGGTCAAAGATCTCAGTGCCGCCGTACAAGACGTCGACTTTGCTGTAGAGAAGAACATTTTAGAAACGAGGTAGGCATGTATCAGTTCTTATCTTGCAGTAAAAGAATACTTGCATCTCCTGATTGAAAATCTTTAAAAGATATTACTATTCAAAGCATTTGAATAAAAAAGATGAGGATAATGTGTTAGAATACCACCCCTCCCTCATTTTCATTTTCTATGATCAAGATGAAAAAAAAGATCACAGCACAAACAAAAAAGATGATCAATGTATTTCATATTCAGAAGACCAAATCAGAATACAAAGCAAAGCAATTTGATATGAACCTGGAAAAAACTTTTTAAAATCTGGATGTTTTCTGTTTATAGGTTTGATATGAGTACACAACATAGGTTTGAGGTGAATTTTGGGGGAAAAGGTAAAAAAGAAAAGAAATGGGTGCTTTAATAGTCAAGTTAAGGTAACAAAACTTGAAAGTTTCAATATATCTACCATGAGAACTAGACAATAAGGTGGGATAAGGGGTGAGAGAACATAACCAACAACAAAAAAAAAATCTTCATGAGAATGATGTGAATTAGATAAATAAAAAATAGAACGAAATTGAGAACTTACTCTGTAGACTTCTTGTCTAAAAGCTTGATGTAAGTGAAGATAAACTTTTTGTACTCTTCATACGCTTTGATGTTCGTCATATTATTATGAGGTCGGCCAAACCACACCTTAAAGAAGAATATAACCAAAACAAACTTTATAACTACATCTAAACTTTTTTTTGCAAATCACATGTATGAATTGGAAAGGGAGACCTTTGGGGTGTACATTGTAGTTGAATTAATTAAGCCTTTTCCCTCTCAGGACATCCATGCAGGGATAAAACACACAGGGGCTCACATGGGGGGAAGTCAAATATATCGCTGTACACACGAGTGACCAAGAAATTTCCAAACACCCCCTAAACGAGTTTTTCTCTGTGTGCAAAATAACCCCCTAAACAATTTTTTTCCAGGTCTTTATTTACACATTTTGGCCCCTAAACAAGATGTCACCAAAATATGACCTCGGGGAAAAAGCTTGGAATAAAAACATACCCTAAACACGTTTAGCTAGTCTTGAAAAAAAAATTTTTTAGGGAAAAAAAACCTAAATACTTTTGACCCCACAATTGACCATTGACTAGTCTTTCAAACCACACTTTTTCTTGAAAATCAGTGTTTTTGATACCCTTAACGAGTCCATGCGCGTACCGCGTCCAAAACTAAAACAAAACGCCCCTTTAAACACGTTTTTTGGTCACACGTGTGTACAGCAAAGTAGTTTATTGCCCCCCCCCCCCCGGAGAGATTTCCCCCCTGACATGCTGAACAGAGCACTGGAAAATCCTGATTCATTGAAATGTTAAAGCTTATCCGATGTTGCAGATTTTGGGTAGTACATGAAAGTTGTGAAAAGTAGCCCCAAAAATCTTTTTAAAAAACAAATGCTTTGCCTGTATACATGTGACTCTCATTTCAGTGAATCCTATTCCTTGTATGTTGTTCTTTGTTTGATGATTATACCATATACATGAAAATAATGATAAAAGTAGACTTCGAACAGGGGTTTTCATCCACTTTATTTCCTAAGTATAAAAAAAAAATTGAGGTCTATACAAGAAATGATTACATATACGCCTACCGATGATTCATATTACAGTCTTTGTATCAAGGAAAAATCAAATATCTTTTTTTCAGATATTAAATACTACTTTTTGAAGGGTAATACTACACACCCACATAGTAATTTCAAATATTTCACAAGGGAAATGAATGCAACTAATTAGGGAAAAATGAAATGAAAAATCTGCAAACTCTAATTTGCTAGGGGAGGGGAAGTTAATTGCAATTACACATAAAAATAGCAGTAACAGAAGAAATAGAAATGAATTTTAATCTATTGCTGGTAATAAGATTAATAGCACATTTTGTTCCAGCTTTTCGTTCCACTGACCGCACCATGGCTCCATCACAAGGGAAATATTCTTTTTTTTTAATAAATGTATTCCTCTTTTTCCAAAAAAAGAACGTTTTTTTTATGTTGCATAATATACAGTACACTATAACCTGAAATCAAATTAAAAAACACCAAAAAATAATGAAGTTCAATGTATTTATAAGCTCAATAAGAAAAAAAATAATCACAATTTCAGAACATATATCATGGCTTTTTTCCAAAGGAATGTAAACAATTAGCATGATTGCCATAAAATATTTGGAGCAGAAATACAATATTATACTTTGATACATTAACTCTCAATCTTAAAACAACAAAAGTCAATGTGTAGATGCAAATAATAATTAATTCCAAAAGAATCCTATAAAAATTAGAAATACTATCAGGTGGCTTTTGCTGGTCACATTCATACATCAGTTACACTCTAAACTACAGGGATTTAAAATAAGTCCACATGGACTGTAGTTAGGGACCAATCGAATTCCGGATTTAGTTTGAATCCTTAAGATTCATTTTTAAATCTTGAAAGATTTTAATTTAAATCATTTGAGATTTAAATTTAAGTCTTAAGGATTAAAACTAAATCCAGAAATCGATTGGTCCCTAACTACAGTCCATCTGGACTTACTGTAAATCCCTGTAATTTAGAGTGTAAAGAGAGATGGGAGTTATACACAACTTACATGTAAATATGCTTGTTACATATAGATGTGACTTATCGCTTCACATCCTTTTTGAAGGACAATGTCTCATTAAAGACAACTGATGCATGATTTATGAATCAACATCCTGCAGCAAGTTTGAAAATCAAATGCTTACCTCTGTTCGTATGAACTTTGACCTCCGGCTCGTGCTGTTCATGTGCGTGTCTACGAACCAGTAGAAGGTTTGGTGGGCCATTGCCATTTTCAGTGTACCGTCGATATCCGCTAGTTCATTGCCCATCCCATCATAACGAACCTGAACATACAAAAAAAAACAATTAATTTAAAAAAATATTTTATTTCCCATCTTGAAATTTAAAGAGACATACCAGTAGTTGCAGTTAAGACTGATTTAATGAGAAAGTCTGTAACCAGGCTTAATTGTCAGTATATCATCGAGGATCTAAATCTGGTACAGTCACATAAACTGAACTTTGTGAAATCTTGAAATCTATGCTGAAAAATATTCACACTGAAGATAAGCGCACGTGGGACAGTGCATTATTATTGCTTTGAATGTCGCGCCCGACGCTTGACCCAAATCCTGTGCTTATTTGCTAATTTTTTCAGCAATTACACACTTTCTTCCAGAATCCTTTGGCAAATATTCTTTATTTATACAAACAGACACTTTGGTAGTCATTTCATTGGATCCTGTACGAACTCATTTTGATATGGTTACCAAAACTGGCATTTACCTTTAATAGTGGAACTGCTTCAATAGGTGGTTTCAGACCGCCTCGAAGTTCGCCAGTTCCAGGTATTCACTGATCGGGAAATTTACCCCGATCAGAAAATACCAGGTATTTTGGTAATGTGAAAGCAAACTACGCGTAATTTCCCCGAAAGAAAATACCCGCTAAATAGTAGGTACTTGGCGAAATTACGAGAACTTTCGTGGGGATTTTTCCAAGGTCGCAGGTATTTTGGCGATGTGAAAGCAAATTACGGGAACTTTTAGCCCAGCGTGTCGTTGGGTGCGGTGGAGTGGGTGGCTGCTGGGCTAGTGAATTTGAATCTCGCGCCTTGCTTGCTTATCAGACCATACTGCGCATGCTCGTAACTTCGGGAACTTATCCCGAAGGATGTGTTTCGGGGCGGTGTGAATGCAGGAATAATTAACGGGTATTTTGTAGCCTTAAAAAGTTCTCGTAATTTAACAGGGATTCTTGTGATCGAGGCGGTTTGAAACCACCTAGTGTAATTGGGAAATATTCAATGCATGACTTGTGTTTCTAATGTTTGCTGAAGGATTTTAAAATCATTAAAATGATCATTTGGTGAGGCTAAGCCCCACCAATTTCCTGGGGTTAAGGAAAAAAAGTACAGTGTGAAAAGCATAAGGTACTATACGAAGGCAGGCTTAAAACTGTTCAAATTTAACAATATGAAGATAATTTCCCACTCTGGATACCTCTTCAGTGCGAGTGTTATATTGGACAATTAGTTGAGTAACTATACAAATGAAAAAAAGGAAAGATTTTTTGCAAGTTGATCAACATCTAATCATGAAATGTTTATTTTGAGACAGTGCTCTATTCTCAACATTTTACCTTGCAGTAATCAAGAAATGTTTTTATGTCTACCAGACAGTGGTATTTTTGGAAGTACAATTAAAATATCTATTCCGTCTGCTTCTTTGTTTGCTATAATGTTCTTTGGATTTTCTGAAGGTTTTGTCTGAAGGAGAAGATACATGTAATAATGAAGATGTTCAGTCCAGGGTGCTACATAACTTTTTAGAATTACTTGCCCAGTCAGGCAAGTAAAATTTTGAATAGTTCAAATATACTATCCCAAAAATCTATTTCACTTGCCCAAATAATCTTTGAAAAAAAAGTATTACCTCTTCAAAAGACAGAATTGTGGCTTTACAAACCATTGACCTTTTCTCTCTTTTGACATGAACTGATCTACCTTGTTACTGCCATGAACAAAATCAGGGTCAATATCATATCATATCGACCTAATGTTGGTCATTCTATCGTGAAAATTTTGCATGCCCATTTCAGGCAAATAGTTTTGGTCTTGACTTCACAACACTTGCCCGACTCTAACTTTTACTTGCCCCAGGCAATCAGGCAAGTGCTTGTGTGGCACCCTGTGTTCACACTGCTGTCAATCTGAGTTCAATAAAATGGGAATACTGAGAAAAAACAATAGATGAAAAAAAAAATCCATCCAAGAAGAAAAGTTGTATTTAAGAGATTATTTTGAGACATCACATGCAAAAAGCTGCACCATATATTATGCAATACAATACAATTAATCATTTTCCAGTTTTAAAAGGTTCAGGGCGGGTTAAAACATTTTTCTAATTGAAGTGTGAATGGAATACTGTGTCTGCTTTTACAAAAGTAAAATTATTGTCAATTAAACTGAGAAAATTGCATTTTATTGCTCTCTTTTAAACACATCTTTCACTTCTCTATTAAAATCATTAATCACTATAGAAATTCCATTCCTCGCTTTAAGAACTGCTGAAAACATGCAATGCTATCTACTGAATGAGTTCAATTGTATTTTGTAGAAAATATGGCATGAATCATGGGGAAATTCAATCTTTTTTGCCTGAAAATTGTAAGATTTTGCCATAATACCAAAATTCTGCTCTTGGCATAATAATGATGGAAAATAGTCTACTAATATTGTTCACATCACTGTGCAAAGCTTAATCACCTAGGGGAGCATGCACAATAAAGGAAATTAGATCTTTTCATTTCCTGCTTAACAATTCATATCTTGGCTCTGCAGATAGGTTTGATGGGGAAAATGACCGTGAAATAAATGCAATAAAGAAAAAAATATGAAAAGGTGATCAGATTGATAAGTCAAACTCTCTCCTTTGTTCAGTTTTTCACTCCCACCACTTCTCCCTCGACTCACAATTCCTCATTCCATTTTTCCTTCCCCTGGGGGAACAATTCCTCATTCAATTTTTCTTCAAGTGGTAGGTATGTGCCGCTAGCAAGACAAAAAAGGGGGGGCTTTGGAGCGGGTTTATCGTAAAAAAGGAGGGTCCTCGGAACTACAAATGTTTGTGAATACGGTGGTCCTTGGAATGGATCGCCTACATATGAGTGCGTATGCACCCCTATGGAACGGGCATACATGCATGCAGCTAGTCCGACGGCATGGGCGCCGGGTGCGCTTGCGCAGAGGCGATTGTCGGACAGCGCTTTGTGACCGCTTTTCACCAAAAATGCAGCTCATTGCCACCAGAACGGCATGACAAAAATATGCGAAGCTTTGGAACGGATTTCTTTTTCTCAATAAGAAGAAAATGCTATGCTTTGGAGCAGCTTTCTTTGTTATATGTCTCAATATTAATGCTATGCCTTGGAACAGACATTTGAGTGTAAAAATGGGGGTCCTCTCCGCTGCACATACCCACCATGCATTATAAACTGAGTGCCCCCCCCCTTAATTCCCGGGTCCTTCCCTCTCCATTTCCCTTTCTCAACCTCACTCTTTCTCCCTCCCTTGCCCCCTCTGCATTTACATGTATCCCGAGCTTGCTCCTTCCTTTGTCTCTTTCAAGTACTAATACATCTTTCTATCCCTCCCTCAATTATGTGTATGCTCTCCTCTAAAGATAAATTCCAGTTTTGGTAACGATCTCAAAATGACTTTTAACAGAATCTTATATAATGACCACCCAAGTGTCTGTTTGTATGAATAAAAATTATGTGCCAAAGGATTCTGGAAGAAATTGTGTAATTGCTGATAAATAAGCAAAATAAGCACGGATTCGGTCACTTTCGTCGGGTCTTTATTCCAGCAATAATAATGCACTGTCCCACTTGTGCCTATCTGTGTTGGTGATCTTCAGTGTCAACATTTTTCAGCGTAGATTTCAATATTTCACAAAGTTCAGTTTATGTAACTGTACCAGATCTAGATCCTCGATGATATTCTGACAATTAAGCCTGGTTTTACAGATTTTCTCATGAAATCAGTGTTTACTGCAGCTACTGGCATTTCTCTTTAATCTTTCTTCCCTTCCTCTCACTCTCCACCTCTTCTTTATCATCTCTCCTTAAAGGACAAGTCAACCCCAACAAAAAGTTAATTTGAATGTAAAAAGAGAAAAATCCAACAAACATAACACTGAAAATTTCATCCAAATCGCATTTGAAATAAGAAAGTTATGCCATTTTAAAGTTTCGCTTAATTTCACAAAACAGTTATATGCACATCCCGGTCAGTATGCAAATGAGGGAACTGATGACATCACTCACTTTTTCTTCTGTATTTTATTATATCAAATATTACATTTTCTAATTTTCTAAATGTCCTGTGAAAAAAGGTTTAATTTTCCCGGAACATGTGGAATTATTGTTTTTATGGTTTAGTCAAGTTGGACCTTATTGTCATATCTGTAAAAATTGAAATATTGTTTAATTCAAACAATAAAAAACAAAAGTAAGAGTGAGCGAGGGACATCATTGATTCTCTCATTTGCATACATGTGACTAAATTGTGCATATAACTATTTAGTGAAAAATAAGCCAATCTTCAAAACGTCATAACTTATTTCACTTCCAATTTTGATGATATTTTCAGCATTATGCTTGTCTGATTTTTCTTTGATTCAAATAAAAACTTTTCTGAAATGGACTTGACCTTTAATTAGATTCTTTTCTTTTCCTTAAAGGAAATGTTCTCCTACATACACGCATCAATTTACTGACACACATACTTTTTTCAACTAGTCTAAAACTCCATTCATTGTAATGAGAAAACCTAATTTTTGCTACAATGTACATTTTTCTCAACATAATGTGGTAACGATCTAAAAAGTGCAATCTCAAGCACATTGAGTTTAAATCACAATGCCTAGAGCTTTAGAAGAAAAAGCCAATTCAGAGGCTGATGAATTTACGACCTTCAAATCCAATTCCTTTCAACCAAAATATTGTATCGTATTGTATTCATTTTCTGTCTGTCAAAAATAATAACAATGGTATATATTTACAATAACAAAGAAATGATCAGTATTAAGACGGAGGGATTGCCCTACTCAATGTTGATCATAAAGTCGCGGAAGCAGAGGGGACCTGTCCCCCCCTAAATTTGAGGTGGGGGGTGTTCCCCCCCAAGAACCTTTTCTTTTGTTGCTTGTTAATTTTGTTTCCTGCACCCCTAAATTCAGGTGGACCCCCCTAAAATTGTTGTGGTCCCCCCCTAAAATATTAGTTGACAACCTTTTTTTTTCTGTCAAATTTTTTACCCGTGTCCATCCCAAAATTTCAGGTGATCCCCCCTAAAATTGTTGTGGTCCCCTCCTAAAATTTAGGCTGAAAACCTCTTTTTTTGCTTGTCAAATTTTTTACCTGTGTCTATCCCAAAAAATTTTCAGGTAGACCCCCCCTAATATTTTTGGCTTCCGCCGCCAAACATATCAACGCTGTTTTACAGAGGGGTCCCTTTAAAGTTGTATATTAATAGCAGTGTATGTGTTGATTGCTACAGTTACAATGTACCAGTTGGATATTCTGAAAAAGAGAGTATGTTTAGTTTATTCTCTGGCAATATCTGTCCTGCAGCTTTGTGCATGTTTTTTTTTATACTATTTAACTTTCTGTCCAACACGGACATAACCCCTGGTTTATTAATAACACTTAAAAGTTTTTTTGAAACAAACGAAATGACTCAGAACTAATTTGATTTGACTCACCATGTCACCAACTTGTGAGGGAAAGAAGTACGTCATGAGCGAGTTTGGAGGCAGACAGTGGCCAACCCCGGCCAACGCTGGATCATCGATCGAGTGGGAAGATCGTGAACAGAATCTGGTAAAACCTGGCTGCTTCATGATGTCCATCTCAATGTCATGGATCGTCTGAAGTCGCTCAGGTGTGAAGATGTTCTCGTCCTCCCCCTTTGCCATGTACACCAGCTGGAGACGCCAGGAGTGGGGACGGGGTGCGAGTGCTGCGGAACGCTTATTGATGTTGTGCCCCTTTGTTTCATCATTCAATGTTCTAGAGTAATTTACACTTAAGCTCTTTTTAGTTGTACCATCAGCATGAAGGCTTTTATGCTCTTCTTTGAGTTGATTATTGTCTTTGTTGAGTTCTTGATTGCGATGAGCAAATTGCTTGTTGATATCCAATATATGACTGGAAGGAATTGGACTAAATACATCTTCTGGAAGGTCTACCCCTGACTCTTTGTGGCGGCTAAGTTTTGTCTTGATATGTTCCTTGTGAGAACTCCTCATATGTTTTGAATACCTTCCATATTTTTTTATAGTACGATCATTTACGTTCAACTCACCTAGCCTTGCTGGAGACTCAAACAGGCTTCGCTTTTGTCTTTTTGGAACACTATTATCCTTCTGCGCCAAGTTGAGCATCTCGCGTTTGAAAGTGGACGGATGGTTAGGAATCTCAAATGCATCAAGCGACTTGTCCCACTGAGGCGCAGGTTTAACAACCAAAACAGCCAGTGTCCCCAAGAGAAGGGATACAGCACTTACAATGACTAGAGTTACTACGCTGAATGGCACATTGGAGATGATCTTGCCTATCCTCAGCCAGAAGGGGTGAACCTTCACATGATCCTTGCTTTCAGCTAGAGTACATGAATCTGACCTTGAACGCAAGGCATCTAAAACCTCATTGGCAGTGTTGCTGTTCTGCAAGCCATCCCCACTGCCAGAGAGGTCTGAAGAACTCGAGGATGAAGAGGAGGTGGATGCCAAGTCACGAAGCTCATTTGGTCTTTGGACATTAGCAGCATAGAATGTGACTTCATCATCTCCTTCCCATTGGTCAATGTGTGGCTTCAGTCTGAGTTGACCAACCATTTTGACTGTTATTGTTGTCAAAGACACGCTTACATGCAGGTATTCTTAAGGACTAGAGCAGATCAACACAACTCTCTCTAGGATGACACAATCTCTTTTCAATTGGTCACAGCCACAGCTTTATCAACACATTCCGTATCCAAATGTTTTCCTGGGACATCAAATACAATGTATTCACAGGACAGTGATCACAGGCCTACCGATGCTCCAGATAGGTACGAAGGTTCAACAAACTTCCCGTCAAGCGTGAATCTTCACTAAAGAAAGCACAATTCGCTTGCTCTTTCCAACTCAACTGCTACTTCATATCAAAACCTGGTTTGCATAGAGATGGGAACTGGCCTTGAAGTGGTAGCAGCATCAGGAACATCTGTTACGTTCGGGCGTTGACTGAAGACGCAATATCTGTCCACACATGCTTGTCTTGGACTTAATCATTAACCTGGCATTGTAACCACCTACAAGGAGCAGCATCAGCAGACCTTCTCTCGTGCAAACTGCTTCATTTCAACATCCATGTCTTCTTCACTCTGAAAACAAAATAAAAGGAGAATTAAAAAGTCAGACTGAGATCATTCTGCATGCTGCTTTGGGGCAAAAGTGTTTGTCAAATGAATATCACTAAGCTATAAACAAACAAGAACAAAAACTTGGTAGAGGTGTTGCAAACAAAACTCTTTGAAATACATTGCTAATTCAGCCATAATTTTGCAGTCACTAGATTATTAACCTTGATATTGAATTAAATAAAATTATTGTGATGGCTGATTTCACAATTTTCATGACTGAATGACAGCCTGAGGTTAGATTTGATGTAATTGTCTTTCTTCGCATGACCCACATATGCATGCAAGCGTTAACCAAATATCTATGAATTCTGCATGTATGAAATCTTGCATAAGTTACGACAATTGAAAAGAAACTTCAGTAATTCTTCATTCTGTTTGATATGTTTACAAACTGTAAATTCATGAATTGACATACTTGTAGAAAGTTCATCAACTCATCTAAAACTCTCCAGTTCAAGACTATTAAAAGGAACCTGGTAGGTACTATTTCTGAAAATATTTTTTCTCATTGTGTTTGGGTAAACATTAAATTTCAACTTGACATACATTTTTGAAGTTCATCAATTCATACATGTAGAACTTCTCTGACTACAATGGTATCTTTCACATATAAAGTCAGGACTATTGATAGAAACCAAGTAAATGGGTATTTTCTTTCTCTCTCACTCTGTTTGGATGTTCCATTACAAACATGACAAAGCTTTTTATAAGGGCATCAATATATGAAGTTCTTTACAATGATACCTTGCATAAAGTAAGGACTATTGAATGAATCCTGGTAAAGTGTCCATATTTTTCCAAATTCTATTTGGGTGTACATTCAATTCATAATACAAGTACTTTTTTAGAAAGTTCATCAGCTCATATACACTCTACAAATACAATGATACCTTGCATTAAGTCAGGATTATTCAAAGAAATCCAACAATTTATTTTTTTTTCAACATTTTCTCATGCTGAATGCCTACATTCAATTAAAAAATAAACAATTTTTTTAGAAAGTTCACCAATGCCAAACATTCTACAAACATTGTTTCATAGAAATATATAAATGTTGAATCTATGATTTATATTATATTTTCTATTATGATATGTCACCGCTGAACAAAAAAATGTAATATGAAATGTTTGTGTTGAGAACTAGCACAAATATGAAATGTCTTTGTCAGGTTTTATTTCTAAAAAAATATGAAGATTTTTGGGGGAAAATGACACTTGAATGTTTTTTCAGCTCCTGATGACAATGAAGGGACATGACATACTCATTTGTTTGACATCAAATTAGCCATGATAGCACAAATATTTTACAAGATATAGCCAATTTTATGATGTTTGGCAAGTGTCAAATTTTCTTTGAATTTCTTGGGTGTATGTTAACTTCTGGCCTCAGCTGTACATTTCTTCATTTTGCTGATCAACTGCAAATAATTCAGGGCAAGGGTGACGGCCATCCAAAATAATTCAGGGTTCAAAGCCCTTGTTACAGGACATCAATCAACAAAAAAGGTCATGACAAATGTACCTTGAATAAGTAAATGACAGCTCACTTAAGATGAATGGATAAAACTAGAACTTAACCTACAGTGTAGATCTTAACAATAGAGTCATCCCCTCAGTTTGGAGAAAATCATACACAATTAGAATAGAAGCCTATAAATAGTAACAAAAATTCAATGAGAATTCATAACGTTGAAATTGTGCTATGGAGCAAAGAATCGAAAAGAGAGAAAAGCCTGAATAACGAGAAGGCCTACATGTATATGATTGAAATATTTTCAAGGCATACATGTAGGGCCTAACTCTTGTGTTTTATTTTAAGAATTCATTTATGATCACATTGCACAAATGAGAGCTAAGCTTGATAATCCGAAATGGGTAGAAATAAAATCTTTAAAAAAGGTCATCTGCAGATTTTGACAAATATAATACACAATAAGAATGGAAGGCCTTCAAATAAAAATTTGAAAGAGAATAGATGTGCTATGAAGCAAAAAAACAAGTTGAAAGAGAAGCCATACTGACCGACAGAAGGTAATGAAACCATGCAGTAATAAAAAAAAGAGCCCCATGATTCACATTAAAAGTTTATAATAATTATACTTGCTTATATAGCGCTTAATACTTACTTTGTCAGAAATCTCTAGTATGCTTTTCACACTGCACTTTTTGTCCTAAATTGGTAGGGCTAAGGGGGGGTCTTAGCCCAACCAATTTCCCGGGGTTAAGCTTAGCCCACTTCGTTTTCACACTACGTTTTAGCAAAGTGGGCTAGCACGGTAAATAGTACAGTACTATCTGGCCCTGCAAAAAAGCAGGGTTAGCCGGCTTATTGTGGTGCTAGCACCACAATGTGGTGCTAGCACCACAATGTGGTGCTTAGAGATGCAGTGTGAAAACGAAACAGTGCTAAGGAAAGTGGGGCTAAGCATTAACCAATCACAGAAGTCGAATTGCACATTAACCACGCTCTGTATGGTAAAGTCATCAGTATTCATGAGCTGAGGGATAGTCTGGGGTTAAGGCATTAACCATGGTTGAGCAGATAGTATGGGGTTAAGAAAGACAGTGCGAATCGAAAAAAAGATAGTATGGGGTTAAGAAAGAGTGTGAATCGAAAAAAAAGATAGTATGGGGGTTAAGGAATGTTTTATTGTTTCGGGTCCTTCGGTCGTCTGCTTTATCTTATTTGGTTTAGTACGATCCCACGTGTTGGGGCAAAAAGGACATCCTTTATAAAACATTTTGATTTTGTTTTATCATCCCCGCAAATTTGACCCTAAACACGTAATTTTCCGAGCGAAATATACCTTTTTCATTATTTTTGTGTTTTTGACACCCTTATCACGTTACGTACGTAACGTGCCCTATCATGAAAAGGACATCCTTTTTACGTGTTTTTTGGTCATGCATGGTATCCACTCGTCAATGTAAGTGCCCCCCCCCCCCCCCGGGGCCTACATGTATATTGCACATTACGAAACTCGGAATAATGTAATAATAGGCAGTAAAAAATCAATATACCTGATATGTTGACCAATTGGGAAATAAAAGTTTTTCTAAATCCTATTCTGTGTTTAAGTTGTAAGGTTTTTTTTGCAGTGCTTCTTGAAATCATTTTTACTCTACTGAAAATGGAACAGATAGTCTGTACAGTTCTGGCATATTGGGAGGGAAAACTTTACACAATACATGTAGCTGCAGCAATGATTGACTGAGAAGTTCTACATGTACCAGGCGAAACTTTGACAAGGACGTCAGAAGGTAATTCATGTGTATCAACTCAGAGAGAAAATAAATTTTACCTTGAAAATATCCTCTCAATAGTGATCGTTGGTTGATTGCCCCTCAATATTAAACATTTTATTTTGTAAACAAATGTCAGTCAGGTGGCAACAACAGGATTATTTAAAGAAAACACCCAATATATAGAAATAATTTATGATCAATGAAACTTAAAGCATTTGAAGAAAATTTGACGGCATCAAATAATACAATGAATATCCTTTTTACTGGAGGGGGGGGGGGGTGGTTAAATCAGAAACTCCAGAAAATAGGCAGTCTGAAATTATTGTACATATACCGGTAGTTATATGTACATGTACATGTACCGCAACAACGATCAAAATGAGCGAGTGAGAAATGTAAGAGAAAAAAACAAATCTAAAATGCTCTATGTATGCATGCACAGCAATTTTTATGATTTACAGCATGAAGTACAGTACAGTATCAATATGAGAGGGAATTCTAAGATCTATTTTCAAAAGTTAAAAGAGAATAAAACATTTGGAACAAGATAGCTTGTGTGAAAACAGAAAAATCAAAGAAACAGATCAACGAAAGTTTGAGAAAATAAAAAAATAATGACAAAGTTATGAGCATTTGAATGCCATCACTAATGCTAAGGAGATCCTCAAATTGGCAATGCGACAAGATGTGTGATGTCACTTGTGAACAACTCTACTATATATTTCAACTGAATTGCCTCTTATCACATCTATCAGTAGATCATGTTTTCTTTTCTACAGTGCGTATCAAAAAAAAGTTTACACTTCGAAAAAATCCTGTAAAATCATACATTTGTCATATTCTGCAAATTTTTCCACATTATATCATTGGTACAGATACATTTAAGCAAATAACGATATAAATGTCAAAAAATATTTCTACTTGAGTGAGCACCACTCACTTTTGAAAAATTAGTGAAAAATGATTTGCGCAGAACTTTGAAATAGTTATGCAAATAAAACTAGACAATAATCATGAAGAACACATGGAATTTAGCTAGTAAAATTGATTTTAAGATAATTTCAAACCTTTTTAACTAGTTTCCTTGCCCAAAACACTTCGAAGAGTGCATTGTGCCCCACCCCACTCCCCCACACAACATGGCCATCGTGACGATATTTGCTTTACACTGAGCTGTGATTTACATGAAATGGCTTAAGCTTGATTTTCATTTTGTTAATCATTGTCAAGCTTGGAAAAGTGTGCAGAAACAAGCATTAAATGAAATATAAAATGTAAACCCACTTTAAATGATAAAAACACAGTGAAAAAATGCTGGAGATGTCTGATATAAACTTTTTTTCAGATTCAGTTATGTCCTCAGATCCAGATGGCACATAAAGGGTGAAGGTTGTGCTTACTAAGTGTTTAAATTTCAATTTGGGTGGCAAAACTGTTACAAGATGCTTGAATGTATCCGTTTTATTTCAATTGACCAAAAGTGCAAGGGAAATGTATGACAAATGCTGTGCAGGATGAGTTTGTTTTCACCCTTTCCCCTTGACACAGTGTGAAAACGAGCATTTCTGCGCAAACAGATTTCTGCGAGCTTTACAAAAACGGAAAGTGCTCACTCAAGTGTAACATTCTGTCAAAACTTTAACTTTTACTGGATAGATGAGACCCAAATCAAAGATTGTATGTGAAAAAATTACCCACATGTTGTATTTTTTTTAATTCCCAGGGCTTTTTCAAAGTGTAAACTTTTTTTTGATACGCACTGTATAGGAGGGCATGTACATGTAATACAGATTTTTAAATATTAAAGAATACATCATTGATAAGGAGTTTGTTTCACCATTAGTAAAAGTAAAAAGAGACATTTTGAGGGTATCTTATAGTCCATCAAAGGGAAAGTCATTTCATTGGATTCTGTTTAGAACAAATTTGAGATCGCTACCACAACTACATGTACATGTAGTTGGAATATAAAGATCTTTGAAATAGATTCCCCTGATAACAAGTAAAAGTACAGAAAAATCAAATTACATTTAAAGCACCAGCTCAAAAAAGGAAAAATGTAACACAAATTATACACGTACCCACAAAGATATCAAACAAAACAAAAACAGTGATCACTGATGTCATCAAAGCCGGGCGGTGAGTGACCAAATCACCAAGGACAACCCTCACCTTTGTAGTGCACGGTCTTGTTTCATAATAACAAGTGCACAATTTCTATGACAATTTCACTATCAGCCAATCAGATCGAAGGATTTCAGTGGCTTTTAACTCTTAATTTGTTTTATCATAACAAGTTTTATGAAATGGACCCAGGAACTCAAATGAGAGAATTCACATACTAGGTTTAATGAGCAAAGGAAAGAAACTTGGTCAATATGGATTGAACCATGAAATGGCGTTATACCCAGACTGTGGAAGGAAGTAGATCTGACCATCGGAGGAAGTTGTAGAGGTAAAGGGAAGGACAACTTCATCACAACACGGCCTTGACCGAACATAGGCCAAATGAGGACAATTGATCAACAACAATATTAGGTGCTACACCAGCATGCAGGGCAATTTCATGATTTTTTCCATCTAAAAGTAGTATAAGGAAGACAAGATGACCACCCCCCTCCCCTCATAGGCTCCTGTACAAAATTGGACATCCATCTTCCCATCTCTAGTCTGCTGGCACAGACTCCTGGTTTCCGCAATTCGCATACTGCAGAGTCTGAAGTAGCGAGACTAGATTCACTATGCGCTGTGACTGACTCAACCTTAGCTTTATATAGTCTTTGGAGTATAGTCTTTTTTCCACCAAATATGTAACATATTATTTTACTGCACCATACTGTACATGACAGATTGTAATCAAGATACTTTGTTTTCACAATTCAAGAGATTCTTCGTGGTCAAATCTATGGTCCTTACTACTTCAAATCACCGTAGATAATTCATATTACTATAATACAATACTTGATTTAAAGATAAATTCCAGTTGTAACGATCTCAAAATGACATTTTACAGAATCTAATATAATGACCACTTAAGTGTCTGTATGTATGAATAAAAATTATGTGCCAAAGGATTCTGGAAGAAATCGTGTAATTGCTGAGAAGTAAGCAAAATAAGCGCGGATTCTGTCACTTCCATCGGGTCTTTGTTCCAGCAATAATAATACACTGTCCCACGTGTGCCTATCTGTGTTGGTGATCTTCAGTGTGAATATTTTTCAGCGTAGATTTCAAGATTTCACAAAGTTCAGTTTATGTTACTGTACCAGATCTAGATCCTATACTGACAATTAAGCCTGGTTTTACAGACTTTCTCATGAAATCAGTCTTTACTGCAACTACTGGCATTTCTCTTTAATTTGAAACCCTAATAAGAAACATACATGTATCAACACTAGTAAAATATTTGGTGTGGATGTGAATAAGTCCAATAGTTTGTAATTGGAAGTTACTTTACTATAGACAACATAAACTATCCCTCTTTAAATTTAACTCATTCAGCTTTTAGACTGTTTTCTTTAATACCACAAAGCTACCTTTAGTACTGGTTTAACCAAAATCTTAAGTTACATATATTGCACTTCCCAAAAAGATCAAAGGCTCAGCTTTCTCAAACAACATTGAATGCATGTATTTCCTGTATAAGTAAACCAGCCAAGGATCAAGTTCAACTATTAAAACTAGATCAGCAACAACACTTCAGTGCCTCTTTGTTCTTCACTTCTTGAGTCTACATTGTAATTATTTACAGGGAAGTTCAAATTTGCCTGCAAAAAGGTCCTTTGTCATCAAATTTGCTGTAAGATCCCTCTAGTAAACAACTGATGAGGAACAAATAATGAGCAAACAACAACATACAATTGCAAGGGGAAAAAGACTGTATACTGGATAGAATGTGTAATGAAATGCAGGGGATGGGGAAAGGGTGCCAAACAGTATTTGGTGGACATTCAGAGGCTGTTCTCACTACGTTCCTAAAACTAGATTAGTGGAAACTAGTTTAATGCATACTAGTGAGAACAGTCGAAGCGGTCTTGGAAGCGATCTTCCAAACCAGTTTGGAAAACCACCTCGCGATGTAGTTTTCAAGATCACTTTGCCTCGTTAAACTGGTTTTAGCGTAAGTGAGGACACAACTGTTCTTTGGGAAGTGATCTTTGTACATTTTGAGCGCGCTACTCAACACACTGTATGTGGAATGCCTACGCTGTGGTTCGAATTTCGCGCGAAACTAGTCACCCAACTGAGAGCGTATCCATAGCAAGAAGAGTGTTTTCCGTGAAGTGATTTTGAGAACCACATTCTGTAGCTGCAGAATCAAACCCCAGAATCGACAAAGTTCAAACGCACATCAGCAAAAACACCCGACGACAAAGAATAAATCCAAGCAACGCCTTGTACAGTTGAATGAATGTTTATTCTCAATATATACATGCACCTTGTGTACATGTATGACGTATCATAAGGGGGTGTATGGGTGTGGTCAATCGTGTGAGCGTGAGAACATGTGTGTGTGTATGTGTGTCACAGTGAAAGTGCGTGACCATGTGCGTGTGTGGCCGTGTGTGGTTTACTGCAAGAGACAGACAAGAAAATATATACATATTTACAATAACATCATGACATGAAGCTTAGGATGCAAAGAAAACATACATATAGTACATCAATAAAATACATAGTGCAAAATGATAAACAGATAAATCTACATTATAAGGTCTCAAACTAAAACTAACTGTGCTTCTATCGTCATGGATTCTCAATAGAATGTATCTTAGCTCTTTAAAGTTTTGACAATATTAGCCTTCTCAAAAATCTGTTATTTTTTGTGTACTTTATGAGGTCACAAATAAACAGAAGGAATAAAAACGTATTATGTTATATATGTTTCGTTCATATTAGAACAGTTATCACAAATTATTGATCGAATTTGACTCAAACTCTAATCAAATGTAATTAATTGTAATTTGCTTGCAATTATCAGCAGTTGATATATTATTTAGTGAACAATCACTATGATTAATTATCTTGAACTAATGAAATAATAATAATATTAACCCAGGTATAAACTTAATAATATGAATGTATATAAGGAAATAATTCTAAACTGTATTTGCATCCTGTGTGCACAACATCAAATATACATATTTGTTGTAAAAAGAAATAATAAATGAGTAAATAAATTACTTGGTTATATTTAACCTTTCAATAAACATGGAATACACCTGTATAACTCAAATTAGGTTCATAGTTTGTCAGTATCTCTCACTTCACTGTGCTCACTACAGACAGTATGCATAGCTTAGTACTGTAAAGAGAATCATGAAAGCTATTAATCGTGCCATATTTCAGGCATGAATTTTAGACAGAAATTACACAAACTTTGAATACTTAAACAACACAATTTTTATGGTCATAACAGCATTAATGTATTCTACAAAGTTATACAAGTTTTGTAACTTACAACTTTTGGCTATCTGGGATTTTGACAACTTTCCTCAGGACATAGACTTGAAAATCTTCCTAAAATTGTTGAGATCTTAAAAGCAGGCACACCAGTACAGCATGTGTGTCTTTGATCTTAACTTCTATTCAATTGAGGCTTTCTTTTACACACCCCACTCCACACCCAAGCTTATCCCCCAAGTTGGATGGTCAAATACAAGAAAAAAAGGACTCTCTATCAACCATAGTGATTTTCATGGACTTAGGGTGCGTTTATTCGACACCTTTTTACCCTAGAATCATGATTAGAATCATGATTCAAATCACGATTCTGCAGAATCACGATTGCGTTTAGTCGAAAGTGGAAATAAACGTCTTTCAAATCACAAACATGAAACACGGAAAAAGGGGCGTTTGGAAAGACGTTTCTGTAGAATCACGAACGAAAAAGGTCGTATAAACGATATCGTGATTTGAATCATGATTCTATGACGTCATTGTGTCGTGCTTCTTCCGGGTTCGACTCAAAGGCGCCTAGCGCGCGCTGTGTTTCGTGCAGGTTAATTTTCGTGTAGGAGTATTGCCAGTGTACTAGTACCGGTATATGCCAATTGTCACGTGCATTTAGGAATTATCATTCTGTGTATTGTACCCCCGGGGGCTGTACTGTAGCGTCATTTGTATATTTCATTGTTTTCATCAATCATATCTTCAAGTTCCAAAGGCACAAATTGGACTGACGACGAACTCAGGGCTCTGCTTGTGCTTTGGCCTGAAGCAAAAGCATCCCTTACCGGGATTCACAGAAAAAAGACGATCTATACGAATCCCTTTCAGCGGCGCTTCCGAGGGAGGGATTTCTACGGAGATGTGGCACCGCCTGTCGAGACAAAATTAACACAATTCGTGCCCAGTACTACGGCTACCGAACACCATTTTCGATGAACCGACAAGATTTAATACAAGTAAACAAAAACAATACTAGGTACAATACACGGAATTCTGGAAGTAAAAGATCTATTTTTCGGAAGCCAAGTAAACGTTGCACAAACGATTGCGCGTTAGCTCGGGCGGCAGCAAAAATCTAGCAGCCGACTTGAAGTTAGAAACACGCGCGAAAATGTTGACCTATACTTCCTGGGTCAAACTGCGCACTGTGATGCGCACTGGATCGGCCCGAATTCAGGGAGAAACAGCGTTAGAAAGATGGTCGTATAAACGCTGATTCTGTCGGATCGTGATTCATGTTGCTGTTTTGAATCATGATTCAAATAGTGATTCAAATCATGATTCTGGGTTGAGGTCGCATAAACGCAGCCTTAGTACGCTTGGGTTGGTCAAGCACGTATACCACTGCACATACTAACCATAAACGTTATATTACATTACAGTAAAGTATAAGTGGACAGGAAGTATAGAGAGAGAGAGAGAGTGATAGGGCGAGGGGTACATTACTAAAGCAAGATATATAATGAAACATATTCAATTACGCATAAAAACATTGACTACGACAGAAGTTATTAACTGGTTACATAAAGTATTAACCAACAATCTACATTTTATCATAAATTCAATAACTTGATCACACTTTCATGTGATCAAGTGGGAATGCTATAGCAAAGCGTTCTTCAAAACTGGTTTCCTGAATCGGTTTCCAGTAAACTAGTTTTAGAAAGCGTAATGAGCACTGCCTCTCAGGTGCAGTTTAAGGTCATTTGGGTTTGTGAAAACATACATGTACGGGTGAGAGTTGGTGAGGTATGGGGTGATTTTGATATTTTAACAATTTTTCTTCTTCAAAAATTGCTAATAAAAATAAATACATGTATGTATCTTGTAGATTTTTAGGAAAGGGGAGGGAAATTTTTTCCCCCTCTACCACCCCTGTGCTCCCTCCATCACCCTATTCGTGTTATACATATAATAATAATAAGACATTAATAATGCGCAAACATATCCACCCTATTAGGGGTGCTCAAGGCGCTTACAATAAACTTAACTCACTACTGGTACAACTTACAATTTGGCCATTAGATAAGTTTTTAAACTGGCCTTGAAATGTTCTACTGATCTACAGTCTTTTAGTTTAGTTGGAAGATTGTTCCATAGACGGGGAGCTGCTGATGCAAATGCACGATCTCCCCATGACCGTCTGGTTTTTGGAATAGAGAAATCGAGAGAAGTCTTAGAAGAGCGAAGACCAGAGCGACCAGGTTTTCGATAATCAATCCCATGCAGATGAATGCAAAAGTTTAGCTAGTGCACCTTTCGGGGAACTGAGTGTTTCAAAAGAATCAGTGAGGTGTCCAGTCTTCCCATTGCAGTGTTTTTTATTTGGGGTAGAAAATAGAAAATAGGCTATTTCTTTCGTTCGAGGGCTACTTTTTAACTGAATGAGCGTTTCATTATCATGCTATTATATACATGTAGAATACTGATTTTCTAAATGTTCAAAAAAAAAAAATTGTGGCATACAGTAATGTATGGTTGCCAGTGTCACATACATGTAGCATTCAATTTTGCCAATTTTATGGGTGATTTTGGCTATCATATTGAAATCCTATATTATTCATTACCCGGTATTTAAAGTCAGAAATTCAAAATAGTACAAAGGGTACAGGAAAATTCAAAGTATAAATTATATTCATTTGAAATGGATAATATAGTGAGAACTTCCTTGCTTCTTGTAAACCTGAACATACCAATGTATGTTTGTTTTTTTATTATATACGTGGCATGATGCATTGAAAATTATATATGTGATGTTCAACATGGTTGTAACAAAAATGTGTAGAAGGGAATAAAAGTTGCAACACAATGGATTGCAAAATACACCCTCAAGGCTAGTCGGCAAAACCTTATTTTCTCCAATTTGGATACTAACCAACAAAAGAACATGTCACTTTTACAAATTTACAAAGCTGTGCATTTATAAAGACCAGGAAAATCTCTCATACATGTAAAATGTATATTTACCAAACTGAATAAAAACTTTAAAGTACAAATCCATGTCAAGAAAGCAATTGACCTTCAGGTAAATGTTCTTCAACTACAACTAAAATGAAAGGATATGAATTGAGGTTTTGCAAACAAAAGTTTAGTTTGGCCATAAAAACTTTGCAAACACATAGAATGAAAGGAAATCCTTCAACATCGACAAACATCTTGTTATTTCTAAAGTGCAAGTTTAAATTACAAAAGCAATACGACAGTCTGCAAAGTACTTAAGAATAATAATTCTCAGCTCACTAGCAAGAAAGGATTAAATGCATCATATAATTTTGATTCATTGCAAACAAAAAGAGCATTAATGTCTCCTAAGGACACCTACTAGAGTGTGTATCAACAATAATATTATGTAGAGAGTTGATATAGTGCAAGTCAGAGTTATAGAGGAAATTAACCTGCAAAATCATGAGAGATGAGAATAATAATTTACTAATGGTTGAATAAAATTAAAACTAAACTGAATTTGAAATCGAACAGTTAGGCCTTCAGCGATGAAAAGGAGAAGAGTGGTATGTCTACTCTACAGTCATTACCTTCTGCTATGCAGGCGAGACAAAAAAAACCCCTCTTAATCAGTAACTTTTCACTTTCTGCTATAGTCCCCCTTAAAATGAATCATTATAGTACAACATGATCTCTTCGTACAACTTACCAGTAGTCAAAACAATAAACTGATTACAAAATGGCCGATATACCGATGACTACTACGTACAAACACTGTAGGCAGATCATGCAACAGTGTGTTGATGTACATGTACACAGTGTAGTAATGAATTCCCCCTTCCCCCGGCCGGGCTACTCTCATTAGTCATCATAGAATGGTTATAGCCACTTGAAGATCATGTATAATTTAGTCTTCGCACAAGTCTTTTCCCCACCCTCGAAAGATGAGTCGCCAATTGCAGTTCCCATGTATTCTCTAAGTCTACAAAGACTGTGAAAAAGACTTCCTAAAATCATGGAATTGGCACGAGCAGTGCTGCGCATGAAGCACACATTCAAGTACAAAGAGATTTTGTTTTAATTTGATTATTAATGCAGGGATTGTATTATTGTGTACATTCTCATAGGGATGAAAATAGGTAAAATGTTTGAGGATATCTATACAAACAAGGGAGCAGAGCAACCAAACACAAAACTTAAATAGATTCATTACATTTTTTTTACACTACCTGAAAAGCAAATGCCCCCACCACCTACCATATGAAGGCATCTTTTTTGGGGGAGGAGGGTGCATTTACATACAATGTGTCTCATGCCTCACCAAAACCTTACACCTTTAAAATGCTGAAAATTTCATCAAAATCCGATAAAAAATAAGAAAGTTTGAATGAATTTCAAAGTTTATCAATATTTTGTGAAAACTGGTCTGCACATCATCATGAATATATTCATCAGGTGGGCTGATGATGTCAGATGTCATATCCCTTATGGAGCATTGTGGCCCAACTAGTCTACTGACTTTGAAACAGAGGGTCGTGGGTTCGAATTCCAGCCATGGCGTAATTTCCTTCAGCAAAAATTTTATCCTCATTGTGCTGCACTCAACCCAGGTGAGGTGAATGGGTACCCGCTAGGAAGAAATTCCTTGAATGCTTGAGCGCCTCAGTAGCCCAGCTAAAGCCGGGATAATAATAATAGCAGAGCCCGCTGGGAGAACAGTTTTCAGAACTGAAGCGGCTTCCCTGGGTAAATAAACCTATATTATTATTATTATATCCCTACTTTCCCTTTTCTTATGTTATACATGAAATCATAATTGTTTCATTTTTCCGTATGTATGTGTATGTGTCTCTATTATGATGAAATAAGTTGTGGCAATAAATAACTAAGCACTTAATCAAGTTGTCAACCCAATTGTTTTAGTTCTTGGTAGAAAATTTTTCACGGGTCGTGTGATCCAGTGGTTAGAGCATTGGACACATAATCGCAAGGTTGTGAGTTCGAATCCCAACTCTGCCATTGTCTCCACTTTAATAAAAAGGCCCGAGAGTGATATCTGTCGTCTATAACGTCAGCTACTATGACTGATTAACCTAGATGTAAAATGTTTCATAGGTAATTGGTTATATACCAGCTTGGCGTTTACCAGCAAAATGCTGTCCTGCCAAGTTCCTATGGGAGTTACCACAAACAGAAACAAAACAGAACATAAACCTAATTTCATTTCAGTGGCGGATCATGACCCAAAGGAGACAAAGCATGGGGGGGCACTGTATTGTTTGTGAACAATGCTGTGCCCCCCCCCCCAATGCTTTGTCTCGTCCGGGTCACGGTCCGCCACTGTTTCATATGATAAACTACAAAAGAACAAGTGGGGATATGACATCATCAGCCCACCTAATGTCAATAGATATGCATGAAGACATGCCTAGAACTGTTTCACCTGAATAATGTAAATCTTTAGTTTACAATTCAATAACTTCAATATTTCCCCTCAGTATTTCGTGCTTCATGGAAAATATAATAATCCATTCAGGTACATTAAAAAAAACTCCTACACATCATGGTATTGATGCGAGCAGACATTACACCTATTATTGAGACATATGAAAATGGCACAGAACTGGAAGCCTGACTGCTGGGATCAACAGCATTCTTCTAGAATCTTGGGTAAAGGTAAAGAACGCCCATTACACAGAGCTGCCAACCTGAAAATGAACATTTCAGTATTTTTAAAGTTGAAAATCAGTATTTCAGTAAGGAAATCAGTAATTTAAAAAAATACCACAGGAAAACACATAAAGATGAAACTTTACAAATCAGTATTTTACATTAAACTATCAGCATTTTTCTCACTTTTCCGTACTTAATACTAAAAATCAGTACTACTTGGCACCTCTGATAACATCACGCTTTCGCGCACTGCATGCACATGCACATACCGTAGTACAAAAAGGGCTTTTCTGCATCATAGTGCATTGTGTAAGGCTTTTCTCCACTGATGTGGTGCACGAAAATGTTTTGCTAATGCCGTTCTTGCACTGACAAAACAAAATGTACCTTTAACTCTACCAAGGAAGTGATACATTTAACATGTAGGGTCTATGGTATAAACCTCTACCAGGACTTACATTAATCCAAGACCATTAAAACCCAATTGTTTGGCCCCTGCCCTCCTCTTCATTGGCCTTGGAGATTTGTTGTACCAAGGAAGTGAATATTTAAACCTCTTTCAAGACTTATATTAAAGGGATAGTTCTGGCTGGAAATATTTATACCTCAATAAATAGAGTAAAATTCACAGAGCAAAATGCTGAAAATTTGATCAAAATCAGATAAAAAATAACAAAGTTATTGAAATTTAAAGATACATTGCATTATTCCGGCGAAACAGTTCTAGGCATGTCTTAAAGACAAATGAAAGTACATTTAGTTGCAGTAAACACAGATTTCATGAGAAAGCCAGTAAAACCAGGCTTAATTGATACTTTATCGTCGAGGATCTAGATCTGGTACAGTTACATAAACTGAACTTTGTGAAATCTTGAAATCTACGCTGAAAAATGTTCACACAGAAGATAACCAGCACGGATAAGGACACGTGGGACAGTGTACTTATTACTTTGAATGTTGGCCTGACGCTTGACCCGAATCCTGTGCTTATTTGCTTATTTCTCAGCAATTACACAATTTCTTCCAGAATCCTTTGCGCATATTTTTTTATTTATGCAAACAGACACTTTGGTGGTAATTTCATTGGATTCTGTACATACTCATTTTTTACTGTGCTGCACTCGACCCAGGTGAGGTGAATGGGTACCCGGCAGGAATTCCTTGCATGCACTGAGCGCCGGTGATGGAAGCTCGAGCTAAAGCCGGGGTAATAATAGCAGCGCTTTGTATCCTCAGGCAAAAGGCGCTTTATAAATACAGCTACTATTATTATCATTATTTATCTTTAAGGTGGGCTGAAATTAGATTTATTCAATTTTTTTCTACCAAAATCTGAAAAAATGGATTGACAACTGATTAAGTGTATTAATTATTTACTGCCCCAACTTTGAATATTTCATCATAATGGAGACTAATGTATTATTTAAGTATGATTGAGGCACTTACTGAATAAATGCCCCTGAGCTCCAAGGTGTATAATATCCCTCGGTAGTACGTGGTGTCCAGCGAAAGTCTAGAGGTCCTGTTTGTTGCTGCTGAACACGTACTTGGCTTGACCTTCTTTCTCCAGACACAGAACTCTCACTGGTTAACCTTGACACTTGTCGATCGTCGGGGGTTGATTTTGGGGGTATTGCGCGCGCGCCGTGCGTAATGTTCATTCATGCACGGAGGTGAGTGAAGGGCTATTAATCGTCTATATGGCCGGTTAAACCCAGGCGACATTGTTTAACGACCCTTTATGCAACACACCCCCCGGCCCTATAGATTGGCAAATATTTTGAAATTGTGAATTCTAAATCGCCAATCTCTAGATATAAAATCGAATAAAAACAAACCAAAAACAAATTCACACAATCCCCAATTGTAAACAAAAACAAAATTCAATGCTTTTATATACAATATTTACAAACAATGACTTCCTCAGTTTCCCTGAGATGGATAAAAATTAGGAGGAAATACCTGTAGATTACTCATGATTTCCCCTGTTATGATCAATCGGACTAATTATCAATATCCAATTGTCCGTTTCTTGTTTACTTATGGCATTTCTTTAGCCTGTCATGATTAACAAAGAACGTGGAATTCCTATATGAGTTGCAATAGAGGTAGGGAAGGAGTTTTATAAGCCTGGTTGGTATAGGCCTTTCCAGGGAGGAGACAGTTTCATTGTCTTCCCCCTTTTGAGTGGCCGTGTCGAGTAAGTAAACTCGGTCCCCCTTTTGGAATTCACGACAATAAACTCTGACATCTTATTCTCTTTTTAAGCGCTCCTGGGTTGCCCGGAGCTTAGTCCTTGCAGTTTCATGGGCTTGGATAAGAGTCTGTTTGAGCTGAGAAACAAACTCCTCCCTTGAGCCTGATTCTGCTGCGGACGGAAGATCACATCCGATGGCTAGCTCGTCTTTCGGCCAAGCATGAACATGTTTGGGGTTTATGTGATAGGCCTTGCTATTTGAAAGACTTACTTTTCCAATTGACTTTCCAATGGAACACCTTATAGCCTGCATGAGATTTTGGTTAAACCGCCCAGCTTGTCGGTTAGCAGATGGCCGATAAGGTGTGATAAGGTTGCGCCTCATTCTTTGTTTAATTGGCGCTACGTTTCCCGTGTTGATGTAGTGTTCTATTTCGGTAAATTTCCCGAGGTCAAATTTATCTCTGGCAAAGAATTCTAACAGTAATTCCTTGAGAGTTCGATGGACTGTTCCCAAAGACCCTTAAAGTGAGCAGGGATTGGAGTCGGCGAAGATAAACCGACACCCCGCACTTGCTTACTGTCCTAGGTTGGTGGATTTGGTGGATCCAAGTCTGGTTTAATGGCGGTAGCTCCTAAGGCTTCCCCAATTACCATGCCTTATGTCCAACTTAGGTTTCGGCCAGTGGCATTAAATACAAAAAGTTCAATGGCTCCTGCTGTTTCATGAACTGTGATCCGATTTTGGTTCAGCTGGTGGGGGCCATGGAGGTAGCACCCATGGGCAGGTTATACTAGATGAAGGCTGTCCCTTCCTTTCTACCAGGGTAGACTGCAACTGAGTATGTCCTCGGAAGTCTGCACCAGTATTTCTCCTCAACTCTTCAGTTACCTTTGCTGAGGAAGCAAGAGTAGGTGAAGTAGAGGTGGGGCACACTACCGACTTATATTCAACAGTTGCGTCAGTCACTTTATGTAAGGCAGGGAATGGGGGCACTCCATCTTTCTGGACTAGTGTACGAACCTGCGAAGAATTCTGACTAGTGCCCTGGGCTATGTGGATCGGGGTCGGGCTAGTTCCTCCGATCCCAATTCGTTTCCCGGTTCGTCACCAACAAATGAAACAGTCTTCAACTGTTCTACTTCTGGACAGTCCCGTTTAAAATGGCCGGATTTGCCACATTTGAAGCAAGGATTGTCTGGGCCAGGTGACCTCAGTTTTCCTCTGGCCGGGGACGTCCTTCCTGGGGACGATCTGGGTTTAGGGAGGTCTCTTCTCATTTGAAGGGTCGTGATGAGCCCTTGCACCATAGAGTGAAGTGTTCCCACCTTCGCTTCGACCGAGTCTAGCTGTCTTTTGACAGAGTTTTGAAACGAATCAAATTTCTGTTCTAGTTGGGAGACTCGAGTTTCTAGGCTAAGATCGGAACAGTGAGAAGTAAGTGAAGATGGGACAGGTATTTCCATCTTCCGCACTTTCTTCTCAAGGGGGTCTACACAGGTAGATAACTGTCTGATGTCCTTCCGAGGTTTGCCTTGCATGGCCTGTCTGGCATGCTGGAACATTCGGGAAACTCGTAAGGCATCATCAAGATTTAGGGGTTGATGATTTAGTGTGTGCTGCCCCGCTTCGCGATCAGTCGATCCCTGACAGAAGCGCAGCACAAGCTGCTTCTGCACGTAACTATCGGGCAGATTGGGGAATGCCTGAGATGCTAAAGCCTGTAGTCGCTCGGCCCACTCTACACATGATTCTTCGGAAGTTTGCCTTGCATAATTAAAATGCACCTGGGCGACTTCCGGAAGTTCCTGTGGAGCAAATCGTTTCTCCAACTTCAGAACTACATCATAGTAGCTTATGGCCGGTTCACATCTAATCAGTGAGGCGTAGTACTCGCTGGCTTTCCCATCTAATGCCCAACACAGTTGGTTTTGCCTATGTTGTTCATCCCAATTACTATCATTGGCAAATGATGTAAACTTGGCAAAAAATGCGTGCCAGCTCCCTGAACCATTAAAAACAATTGTTCTAGGTAAATATGTCCTGGGAGCGGGCATGGGAGGCATTCCTGAATTTCCTGAGGAAATGGTGGGGGGAACTATCTCGGGCCGGTTTGAACTATGGCCCTGAAGTTTGGGTGAAGGCCTTGGCTCTGGCTGGTTGAACTTTGGAACTGTAACGGAAGAGACATTCTTCTGTCGGGTAGGTCCAGAACCCAGCTTAAATTGATTGGACCTAGGAGCCGGCTTAGGAGGCTGATTCAGTTCGGGATGAGGCAGTGGTGAGAGCCGGCGAACAGGTGGCGGCGACACCTTTACTGATGCTGAATATCCCCTCTGGTTTCCACCCTGATTGGGATAAAAATCATCATCCCTTAGAGCATGAGTTGGGGTCCGATCGTAAGTCTGACGAGTATGATAACAATCACGATCGTCAGGGAGATATCGATCACGAATATGAGTACATCGATCATAATAGAGATCATCCCTTGGTCTTCGGGGAAACGACCCATTAAATTGATCCTCTTTCAGCTGCCTTGGGGGCACTTCCATCTGAAACAGAGAAAGTAACTCTCTCAAAAGATGTGAAGCCTCCTGGATGGACTGCTCCCTTGGAAGGCGAGACTGTTTTACAGTCTGGAAGGCAGATGGACCAATTGGCTCGCCATATGAATGCAGTGGCTCGTCCATGGGACCACTTGGCTCGCCATACATATGCTGTAGCTCGTCCATGGAGCCAGCGCGATGGCGCTCGTTGGGATCGCCACTGATGTGCGGTTGTACCCCGCAATCGGGGATTGTTTCAAGATGATCTCTCGGCACGCCCTGGGTTTGCCTTCCCCCCTCTCCCATTAAGGGCTGTTCAACCTTATTCCTCTGGGGTGTGGAGGCTCTTTGCTGAGCACCCTGTAATTGTTTAGCTACTGTGGCCCGTGGTGTCGCAATGGGCCTAGTAGCTTGAGGTCTACCGATGTCAAGTGGTAGGGATTGTCCCTGCTGACCATATGACACAGTAGAGTCAGAGAGTCTTATCGGGAGGGATGCAGCCCTAGGATGTCCTGGTGCCGGAAAACGATCATAAGGATACGGGGTAATAGGCGGTGGAGGAGTTCTCCTCCGTGCCTGAGGCACCGGTGAAATATTCGAGAGTGCATCTGCACCAGCAGGTGTAAAATCAAAAGCATCTATCACTTCGTTTAAGTTACGAATATGCGGGACCGAAGCTAATAATTCGGGAGTGATGTTTTCGGTAGCTTCGCGTAACGCAAGAATGCGATCGGCAGTGGCAGAGCCAATGCCTGGTACTCGTAACAAGTCATCCCTATCACAAGAATTAATACGGATCTTATCCATTGCGAAGAAAATTAAAATCCGCAAATAAAATTAATTCAAAGACAATTGATGAATATTCGCTAGAAAATAGTGGAGAAATACATCAATTACATTCAGCTATAATCATTTAAAATTTATCCACTTAATTCAGTAAACCAATCGCAAATTCAAATGATTTGCAATTTAACAGTTAATCAATTATTTGCAAATTGAAGCTGTAAGCATTCATTCAACTATTGCAAATACAAATAGAAAATTACATCCAATTATATTATCAATTATTTACAAGTTATGAAGTTAACATCAAATAATTGGTGACAATAGAGCGGATTCTCCAATTAACAATTATCTGCAATTATTTCCTAAAGTAGAGAATGACAAAATAACAATAATTAATTGCAAATTTCCTATCTATCATTCATCAACTTATTTATTGTAATCTTTCTGGTGCAGTGTGATAAATTGATCTTTACCACTGCCAATGTTTCCGATTTAGAAGTATCAGGAAACAATATTGATTCCAAAAATAAGAGCAAATATCATGAAATGGAAACAATAATCGGGTCACAAAATTTAATTGCAAAAAGAGAACAATTAAATCTACATTAAATGCTAAATGAGACCGCCTGTGATAGCAGAGAACCTAAATAAGCATAAGGAATTTAAACTACAGGTTTTCCTTTTATATTTACTTATAGAGAACAGTAAGGGAAAGTTATATTTAAATTACTCGACCAATATTAAATTTTATTTAAAAGGATGCCAATATGAGAAAGGGAAAATTTATTTAACAGATTTATACTTTGCCTCCAATTGTAAATTGGCAACAATTATCATTCGAGCCGCGTTTTTTACCGCTGGCGCGAAATTCGAGTCATGTGAGTCACGCCCGATTTCAATAGGCTATTCACAAAAGACAAAGGCAGCCACACGTAATGGCGGCAGCTACGTTAGGGCGGAATGTTTTGCGTTTAGATAAATAGCTAGTTTAAGCAATTTACGCCCTATATCTAGCCAGTGACAGCAATAACTATTTAATACGTACACAAACTAATTATTATTGGCCTACTACTAACGTACCGTATTTATATTAGACCCTACCTAACTCCTAAGTTCCTTACACAAGTTTTAATTCTATCCGGTATCCCGTGCAGAAAACGTGTTCCTTAAACGGGTTCAAAATGGTGAGCAGTGTTTAACATTTGATCACCAAAATGCTGGAGCTGCTCGGACAGCGCCATTAATGTATTATTTAAGTATGATTGAGGCACTTACTGAATAAATGCCCCTGAGCTCCAAGGTGTATAATATCCCTCGGTAGTACGTGGTGTCCAGCGAAAGTCTAGAGGTCCTGTTTGTTGCTGCTGAACACGTACTTGGCTTGACCTTCTTTCTCCAGACACAGAACTCTCACTGGTTAACCTTGACACTTGTCGATCGTCGGGGGTTGATTTTGGGGGTATTGCGCGCGCGCCGTGCGTAATGTTCATTCATGCACGGAGGTGAGTGAAGGGCTATTAATCGTCTATATGGCCGGTTAAACCCAGGCGACATTGTTTAACGACCCTTTATGCAACAAGACACAACATTTATACATGATAAATGAAACATTTATGATTTCATTAATAGCATATTAAGGAAAGTGGGGATGTGACATCATCAGCCCACCTAATGAATATTCATGATGATGTGCATATAACTGTTTTCACAAAATATTAATTAACTTTAGTATTCAATAACTTCCTTATTTGTTGTCCAATTGTGATGAAATTTTCAGCATTTTGCTTTGTAAATTTTGCTCTATTTATTTAGATATCTAAATAAATAGAGCAAAATTCACAAACCAAAATGCTGAAAGGGCCTTTGATGGTCTTTGTTTTAAAGTCTTGAAAGAGGTTAAAGGGATGGTCAGGGCTGCCCTGACCATCCCTTTTTAAACCTCTTTCAAGACTTACAAAGACCATCACAGGCCCTTTTGACTGGTCCTAAACTCATAATCCTCCTCTCAGTGACCTCAGAGATTAGTTGTGACCTTCAATTTTTTTGTTCCATTTGTGCTTTAATACAAATATAGCTGGAAAAGCAGTCTGGCCTAAAAATGTCAAAATATAAGGCATGGGTCCTGTCTGACAAAGAGTTGCGATTGATCCAGGATAGAGATATCTCTGTGGATTGATCAGGGGCCTGTAACACAAAGCTTAGCAATGATCCTAGAACATTTTTCTACGATTGATTCCATTCACTACAGTGTACAATCAATCTTGAAAAATTGCTTACAATCAATCGCTAGCCTTTATGTTACAGGACCCTGATCACACTCAACTATGGAAAGCCAGCAATGCAAACATCGAAAATGCATGTTTGTTCAACATTTTTTTCTAGATATGTTTATTCATAAATGTATTGATTTCTTGAAAATTTGGCTTGTTCACCTCTATTTACAAGACGTTTTGTGAATTACCAGTAGAAAAAATTGTGACACTGATGGATTTCCATAGAGTTACGATTGATTATATCAATCATACATGTAACTCTTTGTAAGACGGGCCCTGCTCTACTCAGAAATTATCTATACAAAAGATGAACTACAATGTATTCAATACTCTCTAGATAGAGATCTCGATTGTAAAGTTGTATGAGACATATATTGACAAACATGAACATCACATATTTTTGCATGTCTTAGTCTTGAATCCCTGCATCACCCACATAAATCCAAATTCAGATTGATATGAAGGCCGTGTGGCTGGTGGGCATTAAACAAAGCAAATCAAGTGTTCCTATTTGTTGAACAGGCGTCGAAAGCACCTACATCTAGAAAATTGCATACACGAGGTAACACCAAGGCCTTATGGGGTGTTGCAAGAAACTTGCAATCAATTGCAAGTCTATGTTTATCCCTAAATTAACTATACACGTATGTCTTGCAATTAATTGCAAATTTGCGATTGATTGCTAATCTGCTCCTTGAAACAAGTATTTCAATCTGACTAACGTTGATCTATCAGTTGTGAAATATATTTGCAATCGATTGCAAATATTTTCTTGCAACACCCTTTAGTCACACTGCCCTGGTTTCATGGGGGGGTATCGAAAGAGTTGTAAAATCAGCGCCAATTGTTATTCTCAGTTTTATTTAGACACATATCAATTTCATACAATCCACTCCTCCCACTGGTGCCAACCAAAATACATCCCTCGCTTTGAAATCCATCTCCAAACTTGGTAGGCCTATTCATAAGCTCTTGCAGCAATACTGGTCCATAAAAATGCACAGGATGTGTTTGATCAATTAGTCGTTCATCCTATTGAAAACTTTATTCAGTAGTAAATAATGCTCTCATTGTTACATCACACAATCAATAGAGTGAGGTTAACAGTAAGTGTACTTGGGCAGGTTGACCAAAGTAAATCCCTTGTTTTTTTTCAAAAATAAAGGTAGCAAATTTCTTTTACCCTTTTCATAAACCTATCCTCCAATTAGCCGCCTAAGAGTAATGCGGATAATTCAATAAAAACTGCGTTCATAAACTCCGAAAATAAGCCGCATTATTTTTACGAGCGCTCGTCCTGAAAAAGGCGGATAATCGCCATGACAACTGGACACGCCCCCTCCGATGCGGTTGTGTTGGAAAAGGGTGACCTTGTGACCGCACCATGGCAATTATCCGCATTATTTGGAAATGCGTTCAATTTTTTCATAAACTCAAAATCTTATCCCGATGCTGCTATTATGCGGATAATAGCAGCATCAGAGTAATGCGGATAACTCTTGTCCTCCTCCAATTTTACGACCAAATTATGCTGCTATTAGCCGCCTAATTCATTTCAATTGGGTTTATGAAAGGGGTATTTGTCAAGAGGGTAAAGATTTATTTTAGATATCATCTTAAAGCCAAACATCTCCTCTTCCATGAAAAATCCTTGTACATTATTAATTTCTCGTGACTGTAGATTTTCTGAATTCTGGCATTGGCGGATCCAGAGAGGGGGGAGGAAAAGCCAGACCATGCTCCCGTTTTGAGAAGCACAATTAAAAATTGTTATGGCTGAAGTGTGCCCCCCCCTTTGAAAGTGAAGACCTTTTTTTATTCAATTTTTTGCTTGTCAAATTTTTCCTTGGGAAAATGTGCCCCCCCCCACTTATGAAAAATCCTGGATCTGCCCCTGATTCTGGTCACAATTTGTATCAATTTCAAAATTGAAATACGTCGTGAATTTCGACAATAAAAACAAGAAAATTGAATATTCACTTGATCTGGCAGACTTAATGGCAGCTTGGCATATTTGGCAGGCTAATTCACATTGTGCACCTATGACTTTCACTTTCTGAGGAAACTCACACTCCGCAGGCCGCATCAACTTTTTACACATTCGATGACTGAATGTGACCTTTAAAAGGAAAAAAATCTATCCCTCTTAAAACAATTTGTACCTTTAATTTACTTTGAAATATTTGAACCATACGTCAGTAGAGGCGCACGGCCAATATTGGAGACTGTCTCCAATGTGGGAGATTATCTCCTATATCAGAGACTTTTGTGAAGAATTTGGGTATCCAATTTCAGAGACAGTCTCCAGTTTTGGAGACCAATTTCCTTTGTTTACATTTGCGGCAAAAGGATTACCTTGGCGGCAATAAATATGTGATAAGCAGATTCCTCATGAAAAATCACCCCTTTTCACCGTCTACTTTAAAAATTCACCGTCTACTTTTGTTTTGATAAGGATTTTTGTTGTCATTCACACACAGAACAAATGGCTTCTGACCTCAGTGAGACAAAATTTTGGGTGGAAAAAAATCATGCTTTGTTGGTGTGTCTTTTGTCCTTTTGCAAAGCAAGACTCCAATGTGGGAGATTGTCTCCCCTATTGGAGAGAGTCTCCCATATTGGCCGTGCGCCTCTACTGTACGTAACTTGCCCCCCCCCATAAAAAAATATGTGCACGGTCATCATCATTTCATCATCTGCTTTAATATCTTCAAGATGTCCAAGGCAAGGGCTCTGCAGCATCTCTAAGATAGATTTGGACGCACGCTTATGAGAAGTGAGGGGGTATTTTCAAGGTGGATTTTGTAGGAACTTTGGAAGCGGTCTGCATTTAGTATTTACTATTTAATGTTCATGCTGCTTTGACATGTTCGAATTGAATAAAAGTCAAGACCATGTCGCTCAAAATAAAATGAAATGCCAAATCAAACTAGGGATTGCGTCCATGCATGGCATGAGCCATGAGCATGATGAGGGAAGTGACCTGCCTGGGCAGAAAATAAATTTTAAAAATTCACTGCCGTCGCTCTCTCTAGAGACTAGAGTCTAGCTCTTGAACTTACTTATTAACGTTACTCATTGTCGTTAGTCAGCTCAGCTTGAAGTTGATTACTTGAAGACGATTGACTGTAGATCTAGTGTACGTGTAAGTGTAGTCTGTACTCAATAATTCTTCACGTTCATGATGTTCTCGTCAACTCCTGGAACGATGTTCAAGATCATGTCCGTCTCTCGGCAGTGATGTAACGTTGGCTCATTCTCTACCGCAACTTAAAGATAACCTGAGTTGCGAGCGAGCTCGGGTACGGTGTACGGTTCGAACAAAGATCAGAGTGCATGTGTGTTCCCATTATGTAAACAATAACAAAGGCAGACATAATCAGCTGGCAAGATTACGACTGGACTTTCAATCTGAGCGCGCGCGCCGATTGTTACCGAGAGTGCGCGTGCCGCCCGCGCCCGTCCCGTGAGTTAGGAGCTAGTCTACATACGCAGACCCGATCTTTGATGAAACTTTAATCGACACGTGACGTGGGTCTTCACACAAGACCAGCACATTATATAACTTGCTGTTGCATTTAATGCACACTGAATGGTTTGACGAAGTTTCGGTGACTTTCACTTGGTCTACATTCTATTTTTCTCTTTGCTATAATTACCAATCATTTCGTCTACCCACCATTTTGGCCATATTATGCTTCAGAGCAGAGGATTAAGGAGAAAGTTTTTTTTTCTTTTTTTGGGGGGAAGGGGTACAACAATAGTTGACCCCCTTGACCCCCCCCCATGAACAGAGGATAATCTTCGACTCCCATGATTTTGGCATGGTTGACATTTAGCCGTCTTATTATTATTTGGTCTAACAAAATTTAGTCTTTTATAAACGAACCTTTAATGGACCAAATTTTCATTCAACATAGTGCAAAAGAATAAAGTATATGCGGGGTGAAAATAAACCATCTTGGCTAATGATCTGGGCATGACAAACTGCAGTCAGATTAAGTGAGTATTGGACCAAATGGTTATGTAACCAAATTGATAGGCCAAGTGGGTTAAACCGTGATGGTGTAGGATGTTCTGAGAGTTAGACCATAGTCGTGTTTGTGTAGGTCTGTAGGATGTTGTGAAAATTAGTCGATCTGCTATATCATAGACCAAGTGGGTTTAGGCACTGATCGTTCTGAGACTCTTAGACCATCTGCTGTACTAGTAGACCAAGTTGGTTTGATGGTGTAGGATGTTCTGAGAATTAGACCATCTGCAGTAGACCAAGTGAATATACAATGTTAGGGGCCAACACTTCCCATTTAAAAGTCTTTAAAAATGTTGTATATTCTGTAAGGGGGGGTATAAAGATATGCCTACAAATTGAAGAATCATGAAAGAGTGTACTCTTTACCCACACTTGATAAAAGAGGTTATGAAAAAGTACACCGTAATAAGCATCAAACCTGCATGGAGAAAAGCAGAACAGTCCAGTTTTCTATGGTGCAGATAAAACTTGTTAGAATACTTTAGCAGAGTATCACGGATAGATAAGCTGTACTGCATTATTCACATTTTCATTTGAAAAAAAAAATATTCAGCTTCATCTTAATACATCAGTATGTTTTTTAGTGGCGTTGGTACGTTGTACCCCCATACGGAGGGGGTGGACCGTGATAGATTTTGAAATGATATTCGGAAAATTACGTATAGTCCTTCAGCAGAGAACGGAGAAATTTTTGCTTTTATATTTTTGAGTTATGAGCACCATCACCCATTTTGTGTGCGCATTAGCACACTGCGCATGATTGAATGATGACGTCAGTGCCATTTCAAATGAATATTCATGAAGAGTTTCGCAGTAAGCATTTCGTTATACTCTTTCGCTCTAAATTTACGCATTTCTACCTTTAGCTTTTTTAAGAGGGCATACATCGGTACTAAGTAGTTTGATCATATACATGTTCAATGAAATTTTTATATAGATTTAGTTGTGGTATGCTAAAGTAAAAAAATAATGAACATTTTTATACGACAAATTTGAATGTTTCTAACTGTAACCAAACGTTCGTATGCAATGTACATTTACTATGCCGCTCGAACTGTTATCATACTTACCTGGCGCAGGGGTCGCATTGATCAAGAAGGATGCACCCCCAGGGCGAGGCTTGCCATTGCACTCCGGCTTGCTGAACCTTGCGATTCCCCCAAACGTGGGGAACTCGGGCGTATAATTTATGGTAGCGGAGATCTGCGTTCGCGCTATCTCCTACAATAATTCTAATGAAAAGTAAAGAACACTGAAACTACAGTTAAATTAATTGATTACATGGATTAGACGTTTCAAACAGTACGAGGAATGAAGGATGAGTTTTATCTGCTTCACTTAACACATAAAGCTTTTATAAACACAGTAAAACACTTTGATATTACAATCCTTTTTCTATTGCACCATAAAATAGTGACACAATAATTAATGTTTGTAATGAGTGTGGTAATGAGGCTGTTTTTGTTGTTGTTTTTTTTTACTGCAAGCATAACCCGCTTGTCAGTGGCATAGACAGATCTTCAAACCGGATGAGGGAGGTGGGGAGTAATTTCATATCTGCCAAATGAATGATATATAAACACACACGTAAAAGTGTATGGGTGTGTATCCTTTATGCAGTATAAAATTAATATGATGGGTGCCAATTATGGGATATAGGGCAAAACTTTTTCTTAAAAGTTGAGAGCGAGCAAAAAAATGACCTTACAGATCTCACTTTGACATGAAATTCAGAAAATCATATTTCACCTTTTTTGCTTCTCAAAATGTTTGTTCTTAGTTGTGGAACTTTTCTAGGGGCCGGGGGGGGGGGGGGTAAGCATAGCCTATACAGTGCGTCCCCCCCAAAAAAAAAGAAACCGAGATTTATCGATGATTTATCATTAACTTAATCACAATACAATAGACAAATGACCTACCATTTTAAAGCTAAGAATCTCCTCTTTCATCTTATCATTCACGCATGAGTGAGCAAAACAATTTGATTAGGGAATACCAAAAACTCATTTAGCGGGCCGTATCTGGGGTTTAAAAAGAAAACCACATTTTCAAAAAGTTCAATATCTGCTCCTTAATTTTGATACCTCAATAATGGTCAAAAAATAACAAAGTTCTGGTTATTTGAAATAAGGCTTGAATTTCAATAATTTCATAAAATAAAGTTTTTTTTAAATGCAGGCTAGCGTTCAAACTCACTCGACACTCCGTTTTGTTGACGATAAGCCATGCACTAAATCTTTTACCTTGCTTGCGATAGCTTCTGTGGGAACCGGGGAAATTATGGACATACAAGAATTTTTTCGAGGATCATAACTTTCTTAATTCTTGACCATTTTCTGTGATTAAGGTATCGAAAAAAGAGCAGATATTGAACTTTTAGTCATGTGATTTTCTTTTTGAAATTCAGATACCCCACGCCAAATGACTTATTGGCATCCTTTCTTAGAATTTTTTTGCTCACTCATGCGTGAATGAGGAATAATCTAAGTATCAGATGAAAGAGGAGATTCTATAAGCTTTAAGTTGGTAGGTCATTTGTCTATTGTTTTTATGATTAAGTTATGATAAATCATTGATAAATCTCGGTTTCTTTTTTTCTGGGACGCACTGTATAGTATGTATAATATCAATTTTAGTCTGTGTACACATACCCTATACCAACTTGTCGTTATATACATGTTATATATGAAACAAGAGCGAGCGAAGCGAGCAAAAAAATCATAATTTCTGGCTTGAATATGCTATGATTTTAAGAACGATAATAATAGTGAGGATAGCCATGAGAACTTGATATCATAATAATCATTACAATTTTTTGTTACTTTTTTCCAGCACGAAATCTGGCGAGGGGGCATAATCCCAACTCCACCCCTGATTATTTTTTGTATTCGTTTTTATTAACTAAAGGCCAATGTCCATCTGATGAGTTAACTCTGTTGAACATGTTGAATAAAGTTCTGGTTGGCTTACCCCGGGGAGGGGGGGATATACTCGTCGTGTAATGGCATAGGGAAATGTGTCGCTCTAGTATAACTTTTTTTGGTTTGTAAGATTACAAAGAGACTTAACTATCTACTAGAACATGTTAAGGGAATCCAACCCAAATTAAATTTGTTTTTATAGGGGAAGAAATCAGAAAAGTTGAAAATGTTTGAACGATATCGGAAAAACAATAAGAAAGTTATAAATTGTTAAAAATTATATATATCTGCATGCATTAGAGTTTGATTACTTATCAAGATAATGGGTGAAGGACAAGTCGACCCCAATAAAAACTTGGTTTGAATAAAAGGAGAAAAATACAACAAACACAACACTAAAAATTTCATCAAAATCGGTTGTAAAATAAGAAAGTTATGACATTTTAAAATTTTGCTTAATTTCACAAAACAGTTATATGTTCATCCTGGTCGGTATGCAAACGAGCTGACAGATTACATCACCCACTCACTATTTCTTTCGTATTTCATTTTATGAAATATTCTGATTTTTTCCTCATCGTCATGTGAAAAAAATGTATTCCTCCCTGAACACGTGCAATTACCATTATTTTAACAGTTTGTGGTTAAATCAAGTTTGTCCCCATTGTCAAATCTGTAAATATTGAAATGTTGTATAATTCAAACAATAAAAACAAAAGAAATAGTGAGTGAGTGACATCATCGTCTCTCTCATTTGCACATCAATGAGTTGTGCATATAGCTATTTTGTTAAAAATAGGCAAAACTTTAAAATGTCATAACTTTCTTATTTTACATCCGATTTTGATGAAATTTACAGTGTTATGTTCGTTTGATTTTCCTCTATCCACTGTAATCAACAATGTTGGGAGTGGACTTGACCTTAAGTTAGAAGAAAACCACAAATCCCTGATATGTAAATACATAATGGGCTATGGGAAAGTTGCTCTTACCACTTGTCACAATTTTTGAATTTTAAAAGTTTAGAATTATAATATGAAAATTGTTATATGCACGTCATCATGAATATTCTTCAGGTGGCCTGATGATGTCACATCCCTACTTTCCTTTTTTTATGACATGTACATGAAATCATTATTGCTTCATTATTTTATACAGTCATGTGAGAATGATATGTCTCCGTTATGTTATAATAAAATACGTCGTTGCAATGAATATGTAATACACTAAATCAGTTGTCAATCCATTTTTTTTAGTTTAATGAATAAACCTAATTTCATTTAATAAAATACAAAAGAACAAGTGGGGATATGACATCATCATTTTGCTCATTGAAATATTCATGAAGACAAGCCTAGAACTGTTTCACCGGAAAAACAAAAAACTTTAAAATCTAAAGTTCCAAACTTTGTAATTCCTTGTCCGATTTGTAAATAAAATTTGCAGCGTTTTGTTTGTCTGATTTTTCTTTATCTTTTCAAATCATATTATTTTCAGCATGGAGTACCCCTTTAAAGCCTCCCCAAGCTTCCCCTCCCACCCTAATCAAAGTATCTCAGGTAGCAGCGGAAGGGTGGAAAAGAAGACAGAAGGGGGAATTTGAGGTAATGCCAGGCCAGGGTAACTTTGAATTGCAATTTCAGCCGACAGGTGGTATACTGTCGTCAAGGTATAATTGGTCCAAATGTAAAACTTATTTCATTGGCTAATAGTAAAATCAGCCTTTGCATCAACCAATTAGAAGACTGTTCTCATGCGACTCAATAATCATTTGCGACGATGGCGTCCGTGTCGACCAAAGGCCAGCGGTACATCGGCGAAACCAGAAATCAAATGCGACACGGTAAATTAAATTTCCCTAACATTATTTGTGTGTTCCATGTGAATATTTATTTTGATGATGTGTGGTCGATATGATGACTGAAAAATTATTGTGTTATGTCCAGTATGACGATAAATTTGATTTTGACTTGCAAATCGCAACCCCGCTGGCCGCTCAGCTCAGCTCGATCACCTGCGCTGCGCCCGGCCCGTCGAGCGGCCTGCCCTGCCCCCGTCCGCCACTTGCTTCTACCCGACGCGATGCTGGGTAAAACTTCGATGGCGTGTGCGTGGTGCCAGTAGGTAGTTTGTATTACCGAACACTTCATGAATTTGATCTTATCAAACACATTGTTCCAATAAAATTCACCAAACTTTCACCATAAATACACAAATACCTACAAAATATAGATATGCAGAAATTTTGCTGAAATTGTTTTTCATTTTTACAACATCAGCTTCCAATTGGTCCTCTCTTCGGCTTCGCAAGTAAAATATTTTGGTCACTCGAAAAAGGTATCGTATTACCGAACGTGTTTTCTATGGGTAAAATTGGGAAAACAACAAAGTCACTGATGGGCTTTTTTGACCATATTTTATTGTTTTGAGGATATAAAGGCTTCGAAATTGTGTTTTTGATCGTTTTTCAACATTTTTCTATTCAAGTTTCCTTGGCTTTGGAAGGATGTTGCAAAGGTTTGAGAGCGTTCGGTAATACATGGCTGGTCGGTAATACAATCACTCACTATACTAGTAGTACCCTATGTACCACAACCACTGGCTGCCTACGGCTCACTCGCACTGCAAATATTGTGTCAAGTCCATACAAACACCTGGCACTTGTGTACCGTAGTGTTACCTGGGGAGCATTTCATGAAAGGACTTGTCATACGTTTTATCTGACAAGTCCTATGTTATCCGACAGTTACCATAGGAACAGTGCCTCTCAGCCAATCAAAATCATGGAAAGATGTCAGACCTGACAACTTGTCGGATGAAAATATTGATGAAACGCTCCCCTGGTGATCACAGAACAGTGGATGAATTGAAAAAAGGGGTGGGATGACTTCCTAAACTTACTTTCATGACCAAGACAATTCCAAGAATAATAAGACCCAATTCCAGCTAAGAAATAAAATTAAAAGGAGAGAAAGAAAGAAAAGGAAATAAAAAATACTACCTAACGTTAGTCACTAGTGAGTGATTGTATTACCTACCGAACAACGGCAACGCGCACATTTAGGGCCTATGCATCAGAAAAAAAATCAAATTCAATAATGGAAATGTGCTAAATTCTTTGCAACAACCTTCCAAAGGTAATTTTTAATAGAAAGATGATGAAAAAGGTCCAAAAACAAATTTTCAAAGCCTAGACTATATTTCTAAAAAAAAAAAAGAACACATGCTCAATAATTGATCAGAGATTTTGTAAATTTCAGAAGCTCAATATCAAAAAGAAAGCTGAATACAGCAGAAAAAAATTATATCTTTATTTTTTGTAGGTATCTGTATATTCGTGGTGGAAGTTTGATGCATTTGAAGAAAATATTGTGTTTAATAATAATATGATTGAGTTTATGAAAAGTGTTCAGTAATACGACCCACTGGCATCAAAAGTGAATTTTGTTTTGAATATTAAAAAAAAATTAATATAAAAATTAAGATTCCTATCTAAAATATTTTATTTCGTATTAAAATAGACCTAGATTTCAAAAATGAAAATTTTGCTCCATCTGCCATATATCTGCCCCCTTTAAATTGTTGGCTCTTTGTGCCACTGCAACACATTTAAATCTAGTCATCTGCTCCAAAGCTGTCTTAAGATACCATGGAAAATGAATGATAATTGAACTTGAAGTATGGGAAGAATGCATTTCTTTTGCTGGAATGAATGAGTAGGCTTACATGTATCTATTGTTGGACAAGTTTGGGATTCTGCACACCAGTATGATTACAGAGAGAGACACAGGTCTATAGTATTTGTCCAGTTTGATAAACATTTTCTGTTACATTGCTTTGCAATTGAAAATATTTTTGTGAGGTGCTCTTGGGTGAACATATAGAAAAAATGAATCTTACAAACTTTCTAAACTTGTGAATATATGAAACAGTGTGCTTTAAGGCGCATACCATTCAGATGTAATTTACACTTAATGATTACTCCTATTTTGTGTTTTTGTAATCAAAAGAAATAGAAATAATTGTTTTGTCAGTGATTCAAACTAAAAAATCATGACAGGCTGCTGTCGTTTTGAACAACCTGGTTCATTACTTTCGATGGGTTTGCATTCAGCCTTGGACCAAGGCACATTAGCCAAGGCTCGACATTAGCGGTGGCCCGGGACCACCAAAAATTCATCTTGGGCAACCATTATTGAAAAAATGTTAAGTTTTGGTGGCCCGAATCGGGCAACCAATAATTTTCAAAGTAGCGCAATTTTCTCCCGATTTTGCATGCATTTATCAACCTTCTACAGTTAAAATTGCAAGCCAATTCGTCATGCGCCTTTTTTGTTAATCTACACACAAATACACACACACAAAGATTGCATAGTCATGACAGTATGTAGGCCTACCACTAGCATACAGTAACTACTATTCAGCCGGCCGCGCCGGCTGTCTGGCTGAGCTTTGCATGCATGAAACCAATGCAGCTAGCTGTGCACGAGCAGACTATTCAGACCCAGGGAGCTGCGATACGAAATGTTACTGCTAAGAAATCTTCCCCAGAGCTTTGGAAATCTACGTCAAAGTCACATTTAACACCAATGAAATGCCCTTCTACAGTCCATATTACTGAAACCTGATTAATTGCAAGCATTAAAAGGAGGAATTATGACCTCTTTTGACTCAAAAAGACCGATTTCCAAATGCATTAACACATAAAACACATAGGTGAGTACATCACAGTCCCATATGTGCATTTGTATGTATGTTGATATTTGGTTTATTTCGAAGCTGTTTATCTTTGAGCAAAAAATACATAGGCCGCTCTTTCTTTCTTGTTTACAAATGACTTCTTAAACCACTCTTAAGGAAGTAAATACTTTGGGAAGGCATTTCATTGATATGACATGTGATTTTTTTCCATCATTTTGTCAAATATAGGGAAGGAATTTTCTCACTGTTTTTTCCAGATAACTTTTGCCATTTTATTTTTTTCTTTCATTTTTTTCAGTGATTAAACCATTTATACCCATTCCCATTGAAAATGCCTGATTAAAGAACATGTTTCTACTGAATAATAATTTTCCCAATTTTTTGATAATTTTGTTTTATTTATTTTTCTTAAATTTTCTTTTGTATTTTCTCAATTTTTTTTATGACCTGTTCTTTGTTTTTTCTTTCTTCATTTTTTCTTTTGTTTTATTTCACTTACCATATTCATTTTTACAATTTTTGTTTTCTTTTTTCAATATACTATTCTAAAAATTTTTTTTGTTTATTTCCCCCTTTTACACATTGTTCTAATTCTGCAGCATGTGATTTTCTCCTGCTATAATATGCTGGAAAAGAGAAAATAAACTGGATTTGGGGCCTGCATAATCTAGGTTTTACAATCAAAAAGGAAGAAAGGAAAAATCATTGTTTTGTAAATCTATCTGAGTTTGATACATGTATGTGCACTATTTATTTACTTTACCATTATGAGTATGTGTCTATACGGAGATTAAAAATCTACACAACCTGGGAACAATACAATTCTTTTATTCTCTTTCAATCATTTCATATTTACAATGATAGAACAATATATATTACCACAAAATAAGCAAAGTAAAATAACAGCAAGCACGATTTACATACACGATGTACAAAGAATAGTGGTACATGTTAGTGATTGCAGAATATTTCAGTTTGTTTTATTCATTTTTAATTAATGTTTTTCTTTATATTTTTCGGGCCACAAAACCTTATTAGTGGGCCACCAAAAAAAAATTATTTGAAGGTTTTGGTGGCCCGACGGGCCACCACCAAAAAAGTTAATGTGGAGCCTTGCATTAGCTATGTGTCTTGTGCAATGTTTCTGTTTGTGGTAACTCCTGTAGGAACTCGGCAGTACAGCATTTTTTGCTGGTAAACGCCAAGCTGGTATAAAACCAATTACCTTGGAAACATTTTACGTCTAGGTTAATCAGTCATAGTGGCTGACGTAATAGACAGATATCACTCTTGGGCCTTTTTATCAAAGTGGAGACAATGGCAGAGTTGGGATTCGAACTCACAGCCTTGCGATTATGAGTCCAATGCTCTAACCACTGGACCACACGACCCCGAGATGTGCAGTTTTGAATGATCAGTATCAATTTCCTTACAGGGTATGGAGTCTATAAATATTGCAACAAGTTTTTCAAGTATGAGGGAGAATGGAAAGAAGGCAAGAAACATGGTGAGTCAGTCGTAATTTAATTAAATCAAAAGGGTACTCCAGGCAGAAAATGATAGGCCTTGAACAGATGAAGCAAAATCAGACAATCAAAACACTGATAATTTGATCAAAAGTGGACAAGAAATATCAAAGTTTATAAAGATTTTCTTTATTTTGGTGTAGCAGTTCTAGACAGGTCTTCCTTGATATTCAATGAGCAAATTTATCATGCCATATCTCCACTTGTTCTTTTAATTTCTTTTAAATATGAAATTTGTTTATTTAAATTTTGTCCTCCAAGAATTAAAACTATTGGATTGATAACTGTTTTAATGCATTGGATATTCATTGCTGCAACTGATTTTATTAAAAGGGAGACATATCATACGTACATGCATGAAAATATAAAATGAAATGGTAGTGTTATTTTACGTGAGTGCTAAAAAAAGCATGAATGCTTATAAGCAAGCAATTATGATTTCATGTATTAACATAGAGTGGGGACATGATATCATCAGCTCACCCAATGAATACTCATGAAAACCTGCAAATCACTTTTTTTTTACAAAATACGATGTATTGCTATAATTTTAAATTTATAACCTCATTATTTCTTATCAGATTTCAGTGAAATTTTCAAAATTTTACCTGATGAATTTTACTCTATTTTATTCAGCCTGGTGTACCTCTTTTAATTGTTGAAACAAGGAGTCAGTTCAGTTACATTCACTTACATTCCAAAATGTAATTCACCACACATACATACATGTCTTAACAGTTATTGGTGCAGTTTAAAATTTCATGTGAATCATGTGACCACACTGAGAGCATTTCTATAGCATCTGGGGGGTGTTTCACAAAGATTTAATTATGACTTACAGTAGGTCGCACTTAAATGTCGACGCGTACATGATATGCAACGCGCAATCTTATTGATCAATACGCAGTAGTGCGCGTCCTCTTGGCATGATCTGGCCAATGCTGTCATGCCTTTTATACTGTGCGCAACTAGACATTTAAGTGCGACTCTAAGTCATACTTAAATCTTTGTGAAACACCCCCCAGGACTGCTTTACTTCAAGTGGGTTATGAAACCAGTTCAGGAGATTGTGATGAGGACACTAGCAAAGAGATCTTTTAAACTGGTTTTGCAAGTTGGTTTTTTAAGGGACACCAAGGGAGTGTTTCATCACCAAGGGAGTGTTTCATGTGACCAAAATTCAGAAGATTTTTCTGACCACTGTTAAAAGCTACTGAATTCCTTGCATCTGGTTGGTCGAGAGCAAATTAAATTATGAAATTAATTGAAGAAATCCCTCATGAAACACTTCCCAGTTCAAGAAAGAAGATGAGATTGGGTCAGGGGTGTTGCAAGGAAATATTTGCAATCAATTGAAAATATTCTGTTGCAATTTTACAAGTGATATATCAATTTTGACTAGCAAATTAGATTACGCTCCTTGTTTCAAGAAGCAGACAAGCAATTAATCAAAAATTTTAAATTAATTGCAAGACATGTGATTAATTTAGGAACTGAAAATAGAGTTGCAATTGTCGCATGTTTTTTTTTGCAATGACCCAATAATGTACTCTGATTTTTAATGGTACCAAATCTCTGTCCTCATTGTTGTAGGGCATGGGAAACTTCTAATGAGTGACGGTAGCTATTATGAAGGAGAGTTCATCAATGGGGAAATCGAAGGTCACGGCTTCAGGAAATGGGCAACCTCACGGAACACCTATTCTGGCCAGTTCTACAATGGAGAGCTCCATGGCCACGGGGTCATGAACTATGGTCTCGGTGGGTCTTATGAAGGGGAGTGGCAACACAACAGGAGACAAGGTATAAAGCATCTTCTGTTTGTTCATTTTAAGAATTTCAGTTGTCAAGATAGTTTCATTGAAATTTTACAAAGTTATGAAAACTTTAAAAGGTGAGGTAAATGGGTACCGGCAGGAAGTAATTCCTCAAAAAGCTGTGCGCACCAGAATTGGTAGACTAGCTTAGCCAGGGTAATATACATGTAGGAGTGCCTTGAGCATCTAGCGAGGTGGATACGTGTGCTATACAAATCCTATATTATTATTGGTATTATTAAAACTTTATATTAAGTAGAGATTAAATCTGTGTGGTTCCTCTTGTTGATATGCAAGTACATGTTGCTGTAAAAATGACATGTAATGATATTAATAATATTTTATATTTTACCTTGGGTAGCCAGTTCAGTTCCAAAAACTGTCCTCCCAACGGGCTGTGCTTGAAATGATTATGTTATTATTACCCGGCATATTATTTATCCTCATCAATTAGTCTCTCTCTGGTATGCTAAGCATAATTTTGTTTGTTTACCCTATTTGTTCAGGTCATGGTGTATTAAAGCTTTCAGATGGAACTCACTATGAAGGGTCTTTTCATAACAACATCAGGCATGGTGAAGGGTCGCAAACATATGTGTAAGTATGGAATAAGTGCTTCATGTTCTATTAATCTAGATTATGGTTCTATAGCAATACATGTACATTACAAGAGATGCTCAAAGTGTATACAAATGGTAAAAGTAAAGTAATGAATAGAAATTGACTATGGAAGAGATGAATATTTTTCTAGAATTGTATTACTTACATGTTGCAGGCTATAAAATAAAACTTTAAAGTCACTTTTTTGGGGGGGGGGGACGGAGTGAGAGTTACAGGCACAAAGCCACTCAAAGGACCACCCAAAGCCAAATAAACTTATTTCAGGAATACTAAAAAGTGTCATTCATCTTTGCCATTTTTAAGTAGAAGAAGTATACACTAATGAGAAGGTAATGATATACCAGTCTATTTAAAAAAAAAATACTGATTTTGTATGATTTCGTGAATTTTTCTTCATTTATTTATGTCATATCAGAAATAAAGATCAATACGTTGGTGATTGGATAATGGACAGAAGACAGGGAAGTGGGGAATTACGATGCAATGATGGAACAATATACGATGTAAGTACACACAGTGGTTTATCTCCTCTGGGTGGGTCTTCCATAAATTTGGTGTTATTCCTATTTGGTTCAACCATTAACTTTTCTCGTACCCAATTGGGCCTAGAATGGTCTAATTTCCACTTCTCCTACTTACGATGCACAAATTATTTCACAAACAGTTTGTCTAATTATAATACACTGAGTGGTGTCAAGGCCAGCTCACACTGTGGGCCGTGTTTACATAAATATGTGATTGGAACAAAGTTGCCGATCGCATATCAGTGCAATCGCATGACAGGTCAGTGCACATATTGCAGCAGCTCTGCAGGGCACTCCATCTCATGGCACCTCTTTTGTGCTTATTTAGTCCATCTCTTCATTTGTGCATATTTTGTCTGCGCTGCAGCATTGCAGCAAAATGGCCACGACATCTTCGTATAGGACAAATCTGATTGGCTGAAATTAGCAAGTTCGCAGAAAGATTTGACGTGTCAAATGTCTGAGATTTAATCTGCGATCTTGCTACAAAAAAGCCGTTGCAGCTGCAGCACGTTGTAGGTTGGCACACTGATTTTTTGCAGTCTGGGGACCATTTCATGAAAGTTTTCAGCACTGACAATTTTTTTTCTCTGACAGTTACCATAGTAACAATCAGAGCCAGTGCTTTTCAGCCAATCAAAATCAAGGATTACACTGAAATTGTCAGCACTGACAATTTAGTCAGTGCTGACAACTTTCATAAAACACCCACCGGATCTTGGTGCAATCGCATCGCATAATATGTGCTGGGCTTTAGACCCAAGTGGATATTAGACAAAATGGGTATAGCTTAAAGGTCAAGTCCACCTCAGCAAAGTGTTGATTTAAATCAATAGAGAAAAATCAGACAAGCTCAATGCTGAAAATTTCATCAAAATCTGATGTAAAATAAGAAAGTTATGACATTTCAAAGTTTCGCTTATTTTCATCAAAATAGTTATATGAACGAGCCGGTTACATCCATATGAGAGAATTAATGATGTCACTCACTCATTATTTCTTTTGTTTTTTATTGTTTGAATTATACAATATTTCAATTTTTACGAATTTGACGATTAGGACCTCCTTGCCTGAAGCACAAAATGTTAAAACAATGGAATTCCACGTGTTCAGGGAGGAATGAAACTTCATTTCACATGACAATGACGAGAAATTGAAATATTTCATATAATAAAATACAAAAGAAATAGTGAGTGAGTGACATCATCGACTCTCATTTGGATGTAACTAGCTCGTTTATATTAACTGTTTTGTGACATGAAGCGAAAATTTGAAATGTCTTAACTTTCGTATTTTACATCCGATTTTGATGAAATTGTTATTGTTATGCTTGTTGAATTTTTCTCTTTTTTTAAATCAAGTTTTTGTTGGGGTGGACTTGTACTTTAACTGGGAATTAGACAAAGTGGTGAATGGGCTAAATGGCAATTAGACCAACCGGTTATTAGACAAGCTGGCTGTAAAAAAACTAGGATGAGACCGTGTGGGATTAGACCAAAGTGAAAGTAGGCAGAGTGGGTGTGGACCAAGTGGCAAAATAATTGAAAGAAATCAGCATTTCATCTCTGGACTGTTAAAACTTTGTGTAAACCTTGTATCTAAAAAAAAAAAAATTTATGACATCTCGGAGTAAAGCTTGATTTTAGAATAAAAGCATGGGTAGCAGCCTTCTTCTTCCTAGACAGAGTTCTTGTCAGGTATCAGAAGAATGTTTTCATCACCATTGACATAGTTGTGAAATACAGCTTTTTCTAAGCTTCCCTCAAAATGTTCAAATTTTGAGGTACAAGGTTTTATCGGCCCAGACACAGTTTGTAAATGAATGTTTTTAATTTCTTGAATTTCTAACAGGGTCAATGGAGGAATGATATGTTTAATGGCCAAGGGACCATGATTCACTGTTCAGGGATGGTCTATGAAGGAATGTGGATTAACGATAAACCCGCACGTAAGTTACTCTTACAGGCTTGCATTCAATAGTAAGTCCATTTTAGGTTCCCATATCACACGTAAGACTAACACCCAGGGTGTGAGAGTTCAGATTTTTATCTGATTTCAGATTTTCTTTTTAGCTAAATTTCAGCTTTTTTTTTTTGCTTTCCTCTGTACAAAAAGAATGGGAGCATGTTCTATTTCAGACTTCTTCACCACTCCTCGGCTTTTTTCAGATCTTTTTATTTGTGACCACTCACACCCCTGAACACCTAGTTTTTAGGAACGCAATAGATCCACTACTCAAGGAATGAGGATCAACAGTAAAAATATAAAATAGCAGAGAAAAGAAATAAATTGGGTATTCACTTTAAAAAATGGTCTTTTTCATTTGAAACTACGAGGCCTCAGACTCAGTCCTGATTCTTTGGTATTTCTGTACCACACATGTTTTTTATCAGTTAGTGTGCTTCTCCTATTTACACAACTTACTCTTAAATGTTTGTGTTCTTGTGCATTGTCAGTTTATTATAGTGCATAAGTTTTTTTTGTTTATCATATACCGGTATGTTGGCAGTTCTGATACTTCATGTTGTGTTTGTATATTAACTTG